>NW_021680492.1:326499-336119 GCF_001412515.2 Diachasma alloeum | reverse complement strand
CGTGGAGTTTATCCCAAGCTGGGGCGGAGTGGCGTATTTCTAGCTGGGATACGGGTTCCGAGCCGAGCTCGAGCGGCGTGATTTCTACCCGGGGTTGCAGAATATATTTTAGCCACCCTCCTCTCCCCGTTTGCAGACGGTGTTTAAATAAAAAACAGTGAACGTTGATTCCAACTATTTAAGCGACGGGCTATTCAGAACTATCAAAAGTATGTGGAAAAAGTGAAAAATGAAAAAAAAATTTTTTCACCGAAGGCCAAAGTATCGGATCTTGGATTTTTCCGAGGGGAAGGTCGGTCCAAGGGTCACAAGGGTCAAAGTGTCAGATCTTGGATTTTTCGCCAAAATCGAATTTTTTAGCCGGGTGAACGTTGATTTCAACTATTTAAGCGACGGGCTATTCAGAACTATCAAATGTATGTGGAAAAAGTGAAAACTGCGAAACCGTCNATCTGTGTTCAGCACAATTCTTTCTCAATCATTGCAACGTGGAAAATGGTATGTTACAGTGTGACCCTGTAACGAGCCAATCGGGTCAAAAACGTTGTGACAGGTGTGCTCTGAAATATTTATTTTTGCTGAGAGAGCATTCGACCGTTTTCCGCAAGTGTAGTAAGCAAAGTTAGCTATACTTACTGGAGGGGATGGCGATGGAAACACTGGAAAAGGAGAATTCATAAAACTTGGTATTCGCCAAGAGTGTTTCCTTGACTTTGGGGTAACTTTGAATTGTTTTTTTTTCGGCCGCTTTTGCCAAGATGGAGAAAAAATGCCTTCTGGTCGATAGAATCAATAGGGTGGCGGTGAATTCTGCCGAATGAGCATTGTCGGCGGGCCGTACATCATATTCGTGGCTTGGGATGAAGTTGAAGGAGAGGCGAGCGGGAAAGGGGAGTGCAGTCGAACACGGCGGTGTACATTCACGATATCAGCCCTAACTGCCTTCGAAGACTGGATGAATGTATGTGACAGGCATTCAGACTTGCTCCCCTAGTGTGAGTGAGTGTGTATACGGCAATGGTTGGCCGTTCGGAGTACTGATGATGAATTGGGCCAATTTCGCGGAAGGATGGAATTAGAGGCTGCTGAGTATGAGGTATGTGGTGATACTAGGTGTAGAATATGAGGTACACTGAATATGTGGAGGAATAAGAGAATGATGGTATTGAGATGGTATAGTAGGGTGAAAGGGCACCCCTTTCGGAATTTTTGACGTTCCGCTCCCTCAAGAGACTCGAAATAAATGAAAAAAAAATCCTCTGAAAATTTCAGCTCTCTATCTCAATTCTAAAACGCTCTCCAAGAGCATTGTTTTTCCTCTAAGAATGACACAGGATTTTCATGGAAAATTCAAACCTATTTCCCCCTCCCTTTTATGTCACTAAAAATTTTATAATCATGGGAAATTACAGAGTAAGTGAACTACTTTTGACGGAAATTTTTCGTATTTCATTCACATCATGCAATAGAGCAATTAATTATTATTATGGAAAAAACGTGTTATTCTTATGGGAAATGTGTTATTCCCGTGTTATTATTATGGGAAAAAACAAGGCCCTTGTGGGGCGTTTTAGAATTGAGATAGAGAGCTGAAATTTTAAGAGGATTTTCAACTTCCCGACCCAAAGGGAGGAAGTTATTGTAATGACCGCGAAAATCGAATGTAAAATTTCCATGATTTCTCCACATTTTTCAGCCTCTAGAATCATCCTGATACATCTTTGAAGACATACGCATGTGACCAAAATTTTGTCCAACGATATCTTCTGAGCAAATGAAGCGATTGAAAAAACTTTTTTTTCAATCGATGCGTGTTAATGTGATTCAGAACTGACTAGTTCACGAAGACGATCGTTTCAGCGGTTCGTTAGTTATCCGCAAAAAACGTATGAAAAAATCGAAAAAAATTACTTTTCTTTAAAAACTCAACAATTTTACTGAGAATAGTGATAGAATTTAATTTTTTTAGTACGATCGATACATCCACGTTATTCAATTTTGATTGAATTCTGAGTAAAATCGTCTCAGTCGTTTTCTCGTTATCCGGATGGAAATAATAAACAGAAAAATGGAAATTGGTTGGGAAGTTATAGGTTTGACCCGCAATGGGTGACACCTACTTCAACCCACTTGCAATGGGAGCGAACGAAGCGAGCGACCAACAACGCAGTCGATTTAAAAAAAATTGATTTCGAGTGTTTTGAGGGGCTGGCACATCAAAATTCCGAACGGGTGCCCTCACGTAATGGTATAGTGATCGAAAATAGACAATAGTATACATCGAAAAAACTTGTCGCACGTCTTATGGAAAAACAATGATTTCCCCTGTCGTTGTGATTTGTTAAACCAATGGGTCTTACAAATCTCCAATAATACTGAAAAAGCTTCCCACGCTAATGGAAACTGAAGGTAATAATAGAAGGGAAAAAAATTTGAATCCCAAATGAGGTGCTCGAGTGACTGAAGTACACTCGAAAAAACGATGAGTCTTTCGACTAATGGCTCTGATTTATCGACCATGTGATTCTCCAGTTCCATCATCTAAGACTACTGATGCCGAAAAGGGAAAAGGGAATTGCCAAAACTAGAGTGGCTCGGTAGCCGCACGATATTGGTCAATAGGAGTATATAGCCGAGTGAATAGAAGCCACGATATTCAACCATGAAATGATAAATTGGCCTAATTTTGTGGACCAGGGGTCACGTATCAACGGTAAATCTTGACCGCGCCTCTGTACGCACGAGTGCCAAATATCGTGGTATATAACGTTTAAGCATTGTGCAACAAAACAAAGCCAGGATTGGGACTCATCAAAGAGCAGCAGCAACTCATACATTGCGGCTCGTAAATTATATCAGTAGCTAGCAGCCCGGACTGGGAATGGAAATTCAGGGAATTCCAGAAACATCTCTCCAAACCCCGTGAATGCATTTATCCTCATTCGTGCTTGGCTACATAATCACACTATATAGTATATAGTTCACACTAGATTTTCCGCTATCACACCAAGCGCATGAATACGACTCGTAACCAAAATCTCGCTCACGCACACACACTGTCACTTTATTCATCCTCGAAATGTAGTTTTGTACCCGTCTCTCCTCTCCTTCCTCGTGAGCCTCTAACTCCCAACTCACTATCGTTCATCTCGTCGCGACACGTGCAGCAATGTTGGGCCCTCCACCTCGAATATGTATCAGTGAGAAGTGAAAATGTGCATGTATATAGGATGACACGAGGGGACTGTGGGAGTGCTCACACCCTGGGCTTCACTCGGTCTCTGTCTCTCTTTCCCGAGCCTCAACCAGAGGGAGGGGGTTGAACGTGTACGAGCCCGACTGGCCATAATCACCGCATACGCCGGGACCGATGAGATTAATGTCCCTGTCGTGGCGCTTGTTGTTTCACCTCTCCCTCGTCGAGGTGAAATTCCATTCGTTTACGAAATTTCATCCGAATCTCCTGCTGCTGCTGCTGCAAACTTTACTTCGTCCCCTCTTTTATTCCATATGGATTTTGTGTATACACTCCTCCCTCGTTTATAAAATCGATAGCACGTCAAACACGTTTGGGGACACAAATTATTGCCTTAAAATGAACAATTCAACAGCACGTGAAAATTTCATGAAAGTATTGATTGGATTTTCAGAAGTTGCTAGTAACAAATTACGGTGAGTACGTGTTCATCACTGCTCCAATTTTTTCCCGGTTGTTTCTGTTTTGTTATCTCATTTTTCTTAAGAAATCGGGTGTAACATTACTCCCTTGACATGTCTAAAGGTTTTTCCTCTCGAAGTCTCAACTTCTTTTTTTTCAGCGTTCAAACTTACGGAGAGTACTCGTGAAAAGAAAGAAACGAGGAGAACAGTATAGAGTAACAGGCATCAGTAGACTAGAGTGCTTGAACACAGTCACGAGAGAATTTTCCCAAGTTATCTATGTGTAGACAGTAGTGTAGGTAAACAAAATATAGGATCAAACTGAGAGGAGTAGATTTTTCATTCAGCTTCGGATAATGTCAATGGACAGATGCATCGACATATATCACTCACCCTCTCTCAAACTACAATCCAATATGCAATGAAGATAGAACAATTGATATTTAATATTTTGAGTTCCTAATAAGAGCGTACTTGAAATTATGAATGAGCGTCGACAATTCGTTTGATCTCCACTGTTTGTGGTGCCCAGGTATAAATCCTTTTAGCAAATATTTCTGATTTAAATTGTCTGCAATATCTTGTTAAAAAACTATTTCATCATTTATGCTCCCTCGATTCAACAATTGGACGTTCTGAACCACAGAAATACTTTTAATTTCCACGGATGACGATCTCTGCTAAGCGATAGAGACGCCAAATGGAAGAGATAATATACCTGTATCAGTGAACGGAAAAAGTTGGGATGAGGAAGAACAAAAGAATTCCAAAGGAAACGAGAACTGCGGGGAGGGGTCAGAGTACGTAGGTAAACCCGATATCGTTCGGCTTAAAAAGTTCGTTTTTACCGTTATCAGCGATTAACTTGGAGCTCAGGCGGTTAAACGAGCTGAAAAAAAGGAAAGGAAAATGAGAACTGATAGGTTGGAGGAGGGAGGAGGGAGGGAATGGCGCTGAGGTATGGTTTTATTAAGCTTCTCGTAAAACTGGTATACTATTGCAGACGAGTGAGGCAACCAATAATCATCCAACCGTGTGGTTTTCTTCCTTTGACTAAAAATCCCTCTGGCTATACGCTCGGTATGTTCCAAATGCTCTTGTCGACACTTCAATTTTCTTTCATGAGACTGTTTTACAAAAGCAGGTATCTTGAAAGAAAATTCACTCTTTTCGTTTTCTACGTACGTATATAAACTCGTTTCATACACATTTCTAGGACTTTTAAATCTGTGAATATTGTATAACGTTAACATTGTGTACGTCTCTCAATGATTACGTTCCTTCTCGTTTAATTTCATGTAATGGATCATAACTTGTTGACAATCACTATGAGCTCCACGTTACACTTTTTAAAACTTCTTGAATAATATTGCTTTAGATTCTTAAACATTTCTCCAAAAATTTGAAATCTCGTATTGAGTTGTATAGAAACAATTTCAATAGAGATTTTAATAAAAAAAAATCCTACATTCAATTATTGTAATTTTTATGTTGACACGAAGCTACTCCAACTTTGAACTGGGATAGATAATTAACGCTTCCATTTCCAGTCAAAATTCTTAGAAAGTTGCATTGTTTCTTCTTTTAAAGTTGATTGTTGAATTGCTTACTTTTTTCCATAGATTTTTATCCGTGCTTAAGGTGCATCCAACGAAGTGTTACTAATTCTTCATTAAGAGCTGTACTGAGAGAACAACTTCCTAATATGTAGCCCATATTTACGTGAAAGAAGTAAATTAATTTCAATGGCTTAAATCTGAGAATGTTTCCGCTTCACGGAACTCGAATGGATTCTCATTTATCACTATCGTTCCACGTTACGTCATGAATATATTACATATCAAAACGTTGTAAGTGCATAAAAAAATCATCAAAACAATAAATACTTGAAGATTGACGATTCTTCTACGCGATTTGAGTGAGTTCATTTGCGACAAAATCAGACTTGAGTAGAAGTATATTCTAGAGCATGGGACCTTTCTTGGACCACGTGAGATAACATGCCTGGGAGAAATAGGCGATTGAGTAAAAATTACTTGTCTCAAGTGAATATGTTTCAGATATTAGAAATTGTTTTGTCAGTATAGTGTTAATAAGCTCTTCACAAAGTATCTTCCGGTAAATCAATACTAAGTGGACTGAACGAATCCCTATTCTTGATAAGAATCGATTTTATGAATTCTGTTAGTTCGTCAAAAAATTTTCAGCAATCGATTATTAATTCACAATAAATTAGTGAAATTCACTCAGATAAGTTCATCCACTTGCAATGAATAGGCCGAGAACTATAATCATGATGCTCGGGCATACGTAAAACGAGAGGACGATGAACGTTGGAAAATTAATTTGCAATGGCACTGTAATGACAACGTGGGAGGGCTTTTAATAATTAGTGCTTAGAATGCACAGCACGGTTTTGGCAGTCTAATCGTTGGGTTCTCTCACAACCAACCGGGTTCTCCACTTGAAGACTAAATCCCGCTACTACAGCTAAAAAGCAAGAACAGGATGGAAGGTAAAGCAAGAGAATAGGTTCTGACATTATTTAAATGGTTGATAATAAGTGGACTTAGGGGTGACAATTACAGTGCATTAAAATGTTAATTACTGGTCATAAAAATGTAACGGATTTTCGTGTTAATTGGGTTAAAGCGCATACTCGATTTAATTGTCCTGACGTGCTAATCAATTAATCACTTATTCTCGACGACAACGGCTCAAGCGGAGGTCCGTTTAAATAAGGAAACACCCTTTTATTCCAATTTTTTGCAACTTTCAAAAGTTCAATATCGGTTTTTGTGTATAATTTAATATGACTCATTTGACTGTCAAACTTTCAATTACGCCAATTAAGTTATACATATTCAATCTGTTATTGTAGACACGATATCTTCCGACACCAGCGATACAAATTATATTAAAAGTACATCCAATAGTGGAATTCACAAATGCGTCTCTGAAATGTAATTCCCTATCTCACGAACGGCACATCTCGCTGAAGGATCATTGAAACCTGCGGATAAAATTTCCGCAGGAAAGAGCGCAATATCTAGCCCATATCTTTGTATTAGCAAATTGAGGAAGGGTCAAAGACATTTGATGCGCTGTGATTCCCAGAGAATTGTCGATGTGTATACGAGTTCATTGCACCATCGATGAGGGAAAATAGAAAGAGAAAGAATCATCGTGGGTCGAATGCCACGTATATACCACGTTTCCCGTGGTCTCTATTCGCGTGTTCAATATTAATTTCTAAAAACAATTTCAATTTCAAACTTTCAAGCTTACCAAAGCTGAAAATTCTTGGTGGAAAGAATTTTTCACCCCTTCCGCCTGTTATTGCCACATATTTGAGGGATAATGGTATTCTCTGAGATATTGCGTACACTAGCACTTCTATCCTCGGATTATTTTTGTCACTTTTACACTGAATATTCCACCTTTCACATTATCATTGAGACATCGTAGGGAGCAATTGAAACATCAACTTTGAGTGTGTTGTTTGCTCTCAATCTCAGCAACCCCTACGATTTATGAACCTTCACGTCTTTTCACTTATTTAAACTCAAAATATTTGGATTTTCAGGTACAGGGTGCAGGTGATCAAAGATGGAAAAATGAGTAACATCAGTCAAAAGATGAACTGCATTTTCTCCCTTTTATTTCGTCTCTGTTACCTGTTTCTCACTGATCCTCAAACATGAATGTTACTGACGTATCATTAATGGTTGTAAGTCGCCGAGACCACGTTGGTCGATGAGGGCTGAAACGCGACTCACCCCCACAGAGCTCGGGGCTTGACTGAGTATTGAGGGGGTGGGGGAAACTCCCGATGATAGTTCTTATTGTGCGCATGCTCTTCAATGTCGCTCTTATATGGAATGTCGCTGGAGGGTGTCTCGAAAAAAAAGGAAGGAAGAGAAGAAATCCGTCAGGCAGATTCATCGTTGAATCACTCTTATCAAGCCTTTCTTCCCCTCTTCTCTCCTCGCTGCCCCTGTGGATAAATATTTCTTCTTCTCTGTTCCTTTTGCCGAATGCTTTTTCACCAATCCATCGGCCCGCAGCATTACGTCCTGTGAATTTCAACGCGTTTTGTATTCGTATCGATTGAATTGAAAAAGAAATAAGAGAATTTGCAATGTAATGCTTATGATAGCAGAAGGAAATCTGAAATTGTGGGCGTATAGAATTGGTGTCTTGGCTACCAAAAGGAGGAAGAAATGTCGATTGGAAGTCCGACACCGTAGGGCCATGAATTTAATGAAGGATATCATTTAAATTCCAAAATTCCCCGATAATCCCTCCATAACACTTTTTCCTAATATTTAAAATTAAATTCCAGCTGATGTGGATATGAAATATTTCGAATTTCGTCAGGATTTAGATTGAAACTCTGCACAATGGGCTAGTGGAAACAAGCCTCAGTTGCACTGAGAAAAGAATTATTGTTGCCAAATATTCATTGAATTGAGAGAAGCATTAATTTTTTCAAAATGATATTCCTCCAATCAGGTCATACCCAAGTGAGATTGATTTGGTTTCAATTATGACAATCATGTGGCTCTAGAGGATGACTCTGTTGCACATGACTTTGGATGAACTCCTCGAATGATTATTCATGTCTTCTAAATTTTTTAAAGGGAAGAATTTCGATTAATTTCTCAATGTTGATGATTATTGAGGGAGAAATCCGATTTCTCCTCAAGATCATAACTAATAAGGATTGCCTGGGAATGACTTGACTGGAGAAATCTGGTTTTGAAAAAATAAATACTTCTCACAAGTAAATGGATATTCGGAAAAAATAGATTTTCTTTTCGAACTGTTAGAAATTCCTTGAAATTTCAGTGAATTTTCAATGTTGTGAGTTTGGATGCTATTTCAAATGAAAACGTTCACTAAATTTCTCATTCATCTTGAAAATTCAAGAAAACTGGGTTTTTCATGTCAAAGAATCATTGATCTTCAATGAAAGCTTAAATTCAATTCAATTTTCAATAGATTGAAAATTCCGAGAAGTTTTTACCTGAATTTTCAACATGTTCAAGGTTTGTGCCGACACTGAGACCGAATTGGACCTGAAAATTGAGAATTACTTGAATATTCAAAAAATTAAATGATTCGTCAATGAAGAATTCTACTCTATCGTTGTTAAAAATTTCAAGCTTTCTCACTTGAAATTTCAGGAGTAATTTTCTAACAGTGCAGTGTGATGTCAAGGTAGCAGTCCGACGATAGAAATAGGGCTCAGGAAGCTCTGGACCAAGACTCGGAAATGCTCAGTCACGGCTGGACCCTATATATTTTTTCAATTCAGAGTTTGGCCGATCAGAATGCAGTATTCGGGGTTACGTGACGCATTTCCTCAAAATGTGGGGAGATCTGTCAAAAGAACGCGGGAAAAAATCGGAGAAAAATTAATGTGCTGGGCAGCAGAATCGAGACGCAACTGACTCCGACCGGAGTTATTCTAGGGGAGCACCGGCAAAGTTCTAGATTCACGTGAACATTATTCATGTCAATAATCACTATACCAATAAAAATGTGTTTTAAAAAAAATGAAATAAAAATGGTTATTTTTCATTTGTTACTTATTTCGAGAATATTTTTGTTACAAATAAATAACTTGTTCACTTGTTTCAAGAAAAAGGTCTCGTCCAGTAATGTCCCGAGTCGAGGATTTGGTTCTGATTGGACGTACACAGGTCTTTCAAGATCTCTCCAGACCTAGATGGACCTGGTAAGTCCTAATCAGTTCTGCGACGTACTTTTCCAGAGACCTTTCGAATCCTCAGTTCTTTTCGGTCCTGAGAAGTCCTCCTCGATGCTACCGAGAACGCGTGATTTTACGAGCGGGTGAAGGGGAAGGCATGTATGCGGAGGGTTGAAATTTGTAGCCAACGAGGAGACAGGGTTGCAGAATATATTTTAGCCACCCTCATCTCCCCGTTTGCAGG
>NW_021680492.1:241912-321439 GCF_001412515.2 Diachasma alloeum | reverse complement strand
TATTTCAATAACGCATGAGTAAACAGGGATATAAACGCAGATCTAATATAGGCCCATAGAATTACGGGGACCGGCAAGGATTTGGAAAGTCTGAATACAAGTCCTGCTTACACCTAACAAGTGCTGAAATGGGACATAACCAGAGGTAGAAAGGTCTCGGAAGCACTTGGGAAGAGGCTTCCCAAGACCTATCCAGTTCTGAACGGAAAGACCTAAGTAGAACTTGTCAGGTCCAATTATTCGATTCGGGGTTTGCGTTCCTCACTCCGTTTCGCAACGTTTACATATCGAAGCGGAAGGGAGTATTCGCCTGGTCAGTGATAATTATCATTTAATTATATATGAATGAAAATAATCAACTTATTTTGTATGTGTACCCTGAGACCTTCAAAATTATCGGATATTGGTAGAATGTTTCGTTGAACAAAACTTTGTGACGTTGCAGCCAGATTAATTGCATTATTCCTGTCAAATCGTTAATTATTTCGAAAAAATGACCCAGTTTGAATGGTCTTGTAGACTTGAATCACGTGCAAGGTGAAATTTATATTAAAAATGCATTTTGACATCAAATAATTATCAATCAGAATCTTTTCGCGCCAAAATCTTCAATAAGTGATAAGAATTATTCTGTAAATCAATTTTAATTATTTGTATTCTAATTTCTAAATTACAGTGGATTCTGTCGAGTCAATCAAAAGAGATGTTTTTAATGTCAAAAGGAAAGATAATAATATTTATCCAGTGAGATACTTGTTGTTCGAGTTTTTTTAATACAGTTTAATATCTTGCGTCCAAATTTTTGTAAAAAACAAAAAATATCGAATGAAATAAATACTATAATTTTGAGATTTTGAGGCGTCCCTCATATCACCACGCTTCCATACTTTTTAGAGATGCTATTTTTCGGGCCAACCAATTTGGAAAAAATATAGGTTAATTTCTCAATTAATTATTATAAATATTGATTTCCAAATATTTCCCACAATTTTAAATAATTTTCGGTACGAAGAGAATAACATAATCGTTGAGAATACCTGGGATATATATGAGTTAATTTTATTTAATTTTCGATTCGCAATTTTCATAAAAATGGCGAAAAACGGTGGCATTACAGAAGTCAGTGATGGTCGTGTTTTTGATGTATTTTCCCAGATATTAATCAATCTCGCTTTATCACTAAACCTGAGAAACCCCAATTCTAACCTCACTTCGTGCGGTTAAATCTCGATTTTCGGAACTAACGAAAAAAAATATCATTTCATACACGGCTGTGAAGGACTGTGGCTTCACAAAAAATGTTTCTTACAGCCTAGTGTTGAAATACACTATATTATCCTAATCCAGGAGAAGCAACACTCTGAATTATTGTCAAGTCGCTCATCAATAAATGCCGTGAGGATCGTCTAAATTTTAGACGATCTCCACGACTGGAGTAATTTATTATTCTCTACTTAGGTGAGCAGAAGAATCTCTCTGATTTCCTCTATTTCTTTGAGATTTCCGTATTTCTTCAATGTTCTAAAGTCCTACCCCTATTCTTGGGTCCTCAACGTTCAGTTATAGGGTAGAGTTATATTATTGTAGACGAAATTATACAATAAATACTTCTTAAATATATAAGTTACACTTCGAAGGAGAACTTGCCTCTACATTGTCGCCACACAGGGTGAAGGATATCCGGCCGGCGCCTTTATGCGAGGTCAGGTTTTCTCTCCACACGTTCTTTCCACCACTCCCATCTCTGTTTTGCAGACACCCAATAACATCAGCCAATGGGGTGCATCCTTTGTATTTCTGTTTGGTTCTTCTCCGATTGTAATCAATCCTCACGTCTTTACGGCCAACACTGATAATTTTTTTTTTTAATTTCATGGAAGATATTACAGTAAATCTCATGAGAATGACATTGAATGGGATTTACGGAAAAAATGGTTATGAAATATCAAGTTTTAAGTAGAACTCACGGAAATTCATGAGTTTTCAGTGGGAGTGAGATGAAAATTCCACAACTTGATTGAATGTTCAGTGGGAACATGAATATTCAGAAACAAAATGACATGAATGTTCATTTTTTCTCTGAATTTTCCTGATTCTTCTGAATTTTCACAGAATAATTGAACTTAAAAATCACGTATTTGATTGGTTTCCAGATCGTTTGAATAGAAAATCAATGGAATATTTGATTTTTCAACGACAAGAATTCCTGATATTTCAGTGGAATTTAAACACCATAAAAATTTCCGGAATTTGGCACGGAAAATTAAGATGGGAATTTTTAACAGTGAAGATGAAAGTCAATTGGCCTCTGTAATCGAGATTCGTGTCCTCTTCACCGACCTCACAGCTGTTATTGACTGATGACTCCGGTATTCTTTCCGCAACGACAATTCTCCCACATTCCATCTTTTGTTACGACTCTTTACCAGTGGCAAACAATCATAGATTTTGCACTACTCATTTCGAATCATTGGTGAATATCTCCAAGTACCAAAATCTCCAAATAACACTGGCCACGTGAGTTCACCTTCTCTCACTCGTTCTCAACAATTCTCCTCTTCTTGATTCATCATTATTCCTCAGGTTCATTGAGGTAATATCCAGTCTCTTGAGAGATCCAAGACCTCTTGAGAGGGATCCAAGATATCCAATATTAATTCTTGGATACTGGATGACTCCTGTCATTCAGAGCATAGAAACTAACACTTCAGTATGCATTGGTTCAATCTCCTTCATGATATTTCTATGGGTCTCCAAATAGTACATCACCGAAATATCCTAGCTATTATCAGCGTTCCTTTCGTCTTCTGGTCCCTCGACGATGGGAGATAAACGTGAAGTTCCACTGACGTCTTCTCTGTGTTGATGTACGAGAATTAAGCGATTGAAGACAAATTAGTTATCTCAAGTGAATATGTTTCAGATATTAGGAATTTTTCGCTTACTGTACAACTAAGAATGGAGTTGTCATGCAAAATCTCTTCGGATGGTTGAGTAATCAAAAAATATTACTGCAAAAACAATGACCGTGTGGACAAGGAGAGAGCATGGAGTGCCAAATTCCGATAGTGCCCAGCACTGATCAAATTTGAATCGCTCGGGTAAATGGCATTCGACCAGTGGTTACCTATGAAATCGATCAAATTCATCGTGAAGTGGGCAGACATACACACGTGAGATGGATACACCATTGAATTCTCACGTGAGATCGATCCGCGGTTGTGCACATTTGAGACTATCTACGGTCTGGGACTATTAAAAAGATAGCTTCCCTCACACAACCCGATTACGACTGCACGCTCGGTGAGCTTGGGATATCTCTGTATCGAACTATACTAAAGCACCTAGAGTATATGGAATTCAAGCCACCTGGTATCACTCACGTATTTTTCCAACCACCCAATCTTTAAAGTAGGGTAACCAACAATTGTTTCGCTTCCAGGAGACTATGCTGTGACTGCATATACTAACAAAGGGATTATAGTTGACTTTTTTTTTGCCTTCCATGGTCCACGCTGAGAAACAAAAAGTTGTAGATAAGTAGGTTTTCAGTTGTCACGCACGAAAAAAATTAATAGAATAACCTATCGAATTCGTTAGAAAATTCTATTGAATTTCTATTCAACTTTCTATTAGTTTTTGGCGGATTCTATTGACATGTTCAATAAAAAACATTCAATAGAAAAGGTCAACAGGATTCGATTTTTCTACATAACCCAGTCTTTTCATATATTTTCTATAGAATTTGCTGTACTCAAATTTTCCACGTTTTTTTCACTCTATGTTTCTTTTCTTCTCACCAAGAAAATCAAACGAAAAAACTTAGAAAATTTGAACCCTGGAAATTCTACAAAAAATATCTCAGTCGAACAAATTATATAGAAAAATTGAATTCTATTGACTTTTTCTACTGAGCATTCAATAGAATTGGCCAAAAACTAATAGAACAGTTCAATAGAATTTTCTAACGAATTCGATAGGTTTTTCTATTAAATTTTTTCATCCGTAGTATTAAGAAAATCATATCTCAAAAAGTGACAAGAAGAAAATACCTTACAATGAGAAAAAAAACTTTTGTCAACAGATTTTGTACTTGTCCCGAAGGCGGCTCATTCCTTCACATTTAGATTCTGACTCCCCATTTTTTCCTGGCTCATCGCCTGACCCTGAATTTCTGACCCTTACTTTGTAACTGCGATATTCTAACCCTCATTTTTTGACCCAAATATTCTGACCCTCACTGCTTGACCTTTATATTCTGACCAATATTTTCAGACTTTCATTTTCAGGCGCTCACTCTTTGATCCTTATCGTCTGACACTTATTGCCTGACGCTTTTATTAAGCTCTACAGGGCTTGGTACAGCCGGGTTCAATGCGAAAGAATACATGCTTGAATTGAAATACCCATCCCCCATTCTAGAAAAAAAATATACTAGATTCAAATATATTATTCTCGATTTGAGTATAAAATATAGCAGATTCAGGTATATCATTCTTGATACGAATACAGTGGATGCTCCCTAATAGTGCATCTTCGGGGGTACGAATTCCCCCGAATTTAAGTGATCGAGAAGCCCCGATCACTTAAATTCAAAGAGAGGCACAGAGAGAGACAATCTGTCTGTTCCACTCGTTCTGTACTGCCAGTGGTCTTACTGCGCATTCTTGTCGCGCAGAGGAGCCCACACACTACTTACAGACTCTTAGACTGTTAATGGTGGGGGAAGTCAACTTCCCCGACTGAAATCTTAGAGAAGCGAAATCAAAGGGAGCGTCGACTGTATGTGATATACCGGATTCAGGTATATTATTTGTGATTCGAGTATATAATATAACTGTGTCCTGTATGTTATACTCGAATGGGAAATGATATACCTGAATCAAGTATATTTAATCTTCGATTAAGGAGTATATATGTACCTGATCCCGGTATCTCTCTAAATTATAAAAATCCAAATCGACTTCTGGTGATGAAAATTTGGTACTCAAAATTTAAACTCCAATATTAAGGGTCAATATAAGGGTCACGACGGTTATGATGAGGGTCAGAATAAGGGCTCAAATGAGGGTCATGGGGGTCAAAATAAGAGTCAGATTAAGAGTTATGAGGGCCATAGCCCCCTAGTAAAATAAACCTTATCCGGGGATTTTTGTTTCCGTGATCGCTTAAAATTTTGGTCACCTATATTGGAACAATCTGTTTACATGGAATATCCATGCGATCCTTCAACTTCCACAGTCAACTTCTGGAATATATAAAGATGCTATATATAAAAACGTACGGATATCATCTATCAAAAAATCGGTTCAGAGTTAACTGCAGAACGAAACAGGTAGTTTTGTGAAATGAACCGCTGGTTGAATAATGAGGGAAGATGACTTGATGTATGTATCTATAGGTTAATTCCCTCTGGGGGTGTTTGTATCGATTTTTTTAGTGGTCAAGCCATGGGAATCGCCAGGTATTGGAAGTATCCCGGTGGAAAAGACTGTATACGATCATTTGGCAGTTGAAAGCACGACTCGTCTCTCTGCCTGCTTTCCAGTAACATATACACAAGATCATGTCGAAGCGAGAATCCTACGAATTCCAAAATCTCAGGACTCTCTACTTTATTGGATTTTTTCCTCTTCCTTTATTTCTTCGACAGTCTGTTAAACTAGAGTTTATTCGGAGGCAGTAATAGTTTATTCAAAATTGCAACGAAATACAAAAACAAATCTCCTGTCTTGAGCATAAACTTTCACAATATTTCACTATTATTATCAGTCACCATCTTCTATTCTCACACTTCGAGGATTTTGAGAGAGGTTCTTACCATGGCTATATATAAATTTCGGGCGTCGTTATGTACCATACAATTTATGAAATATCGTATTTGAGACATTGAAGATACATTCATATTTTTGCTTGGCGGTTCCATGACGCCTTCATGAATTAAAAAAATCATTTACTGTGAATTGGATCTATTAATAGGAATTCTCGCACTAAAAAATTGTTTTTTGATAAGTACGTCTTCATTTGTGTCAAGAAACTCATGGCTCGAAAATTGACGAGAAGAAAATATCTTACACTGAGAAAAAAACCTTTCGTTAAGAAATTTGGTACTTGTCTCAAAGACGAGGATGATTTATTTATGATAAGGAAGCGATATCTCAAACCAAATCTAGTTAAATAATTTATGAGTCATCTTTAAGCTTCAAATCCAAAATATTTTAATGCAACAAACCTCGTGACTTGGTTCGAGAAGTTGCTCTATTGTTATGAAGAAATTGTCTCTAATCTTTCGGACAAGTACAAAATCTCTTGAAAGGTTTGTTTCCTCAGTGTAAGATATTGTCTTCTTCTCAATTTTTGAGCTATGAGTTTCTTGATGCAAGTAAAGACATACTTTTTTCTCAGTGTGAATCAATGTTGTTTAGGTTAGGTTTTTATTTAATAAAATATATACACTAACGAGACTTTTTACATTCCCACCGCTTAAAACTAATTTCCTATCTTATATCTTTATAACATATTTCCCACAATATTATATTTCAGTTCTTGCCTTTTTCACATTTTTGCACTATTTCAATGTCCTTTCACACTATTCTCGGTTGACTGTTGGCCGTTTCCCTTCGGTTGCTTTTGAAGATTTCACACTGTTAGAAATTTCTTGAAATTTCAGTCACAGCATCATCTGAATTTCTAATGTTGTGGGTTTGAATTCAATTTGAAGTTAAAACGTTCGCTAAATTTCTCATTCATCTTGAAAATTCAAGAAAATTAGGTTTTTCATGTTGAACGATCATTGATTTTTCAATGAAAGCTTGAATTTCTAAACTGATCGTGAAAATTAAACATCACCTACAATTGAATTTTCAGTAGATTGAAAATTCAGGAGAAGTTATTGCCTGCATTTTTTAAATTTTTAAGGTTTTTCAGTGCCGTATGGACCTGAAAATCGAGAATTATTTGAATATGCAAGAAATCAACTAATTCGTTGATGAAGAATTTTACAGAAATATCATGTAACTTTGTTGTTGTTAAAAATTTCAAGCGTTTTTACTTGAAATTTCAAGAGTAATTTTCTAACAGTGCAGCGCTGTCTCTCCTTTCCTGGGTTTTATCCTTACCCAAAAAATACCGTCGTTGAATCCCTGGATTCCATCTTTCAGCTCTATATTATTTTGTGATTTTTCTTCATTTTCTCACTTTTTTCCTCGTTTTCGTCCAATCGTTGGCTATATACACGTCATCTGGAATTCCGCTGTCCGCTTTTACCTTGCGCTCCTTAGCGTCTCCCCATACGAACTAACCTCACTCTCCGGGGTCCTCGACTTCCTTTCGCCTCTCATTTTTTCTTACTCTTCCTCTCGAATTTTATATTTCTTCACCTCTGTTGCACTTTTGACTTTCAGTTTATCACCTTTACCTATTATTTATGTAGTTTTCTACCCATTAATCGTACTGTTAGAAAAAAAATGAAATTTCATGGACAGTTAACTAGTCACTTTCAGGACAGTGAAACTGAATGCGGTTTAGGAGGAAAAAATCATGAAATTTCAAGTTTCACTGAAAATTCAGTAAAATTGCAGAATTTTAAGAAGCATAAAAACGAGAATTCCTTAATTTATTTGAATTTCTAATCTAATATGAATATTTAGTGTCAAACGACATTGAATTTTCAGTGAAATCTGAAATTTCATATTGTTTTTATCCTTAAATTGCGTTCAGTGTCACTGCCCTGAAAATTCTAGAATATATTTACCGGAATTTTCTGGTTTTCTACTCATTTTCAGGGTAAATGGAACGGAAATTTACAGTTCTCTTTGATTTTTCCACGAAATTCTGAATTTTCAATGACGAAATTCTTTGAAATTTCAGTGGTAATTTAATTCGATAAAAATTTCTGAAAAGTGAACGGGAAATTTCAGGCGAAAATTTTTAACAGTGCGTAATTTCTTTTCTGGACTTCGCTTGAGGGGCACCTCGCCCGTTCAGCGCTTGCCCACCCTCTCAGTATTCTTCATTTTTACCAATCGGAAATAAGTGACACCTCTCGAAATATTTCCAAATGGACTAACGTACTCAAAATATGATGATGCAATATTCACATTTTTATTATTCTCACAATATTCCGGCTAATCCAACATTTAATATAACTTTGAATTTGATGTGTTCATTGGCATACGTACACCGGCAATACAAGCGGATAATCTTCTGTGCGGATATACTTTCGCCGTCTTGGGAATACCATCGTGGAAGTTGGAATAGTTTCATGTGGAAATAAGTTTACGTGTATCGCGGCGTTGCAGCTGTTTGCGTTTATTCACAATTCCCAGGCAGAAGACTGTATATAGCTTTCCACTGGCACAACACCTCAAGTATAATGGTTTGTGTTAATGATCATACCGGTAATGAACATTAAATTTTGCAAGGATGTTGACAAATTATACAAACTGTTCACATTGGATAATCAGTGTTTATAGTGTAGTTGATTCGATTGCATTCATCTCGAATGGGTTTATATTGACAATGTGCAGACAATCGATTAGGATGTATAACGTCTTCGGACCAGAACAGAAAAATATCCGGGTGAAACGGAAAACGTTTGACCTCGGCAATATTGTCAGAGACTCTCATTCCATCTCCGATCCCCACCTTTGACATTGTTTCTCTCTCACCTTTTAGCTCAGTGTAGATGCAACATTTTGTATTGTCTTTTGTTCTCCTTTTCATTTCTTTTGTGGATTTTGTAACGGTTCAAGACAAATATTATATATTGCCCATCACCTTTCTGCAATTTCTCTTCATCTCAAGAATTGTTTTCAAGTGAAATAATGCTCATGATTTTGTTTGATGCCCGATTAATTAAAGTACAGTTCGAAAATTTCTATTACCACTCCAATGCCGTGCCATTTCTTATAGTTTGCTGAAACTGTTATTGAATACTCCTCTGCCAGGTCAAGTTTCAGAATCGCTTGAGAGAAAATACCAAGGCTATAAGCAGCTTTACGAACTCGCATTTACGAACGAGAGTCCGTCATCCTCTCTAAACTGCCATGCGCGTTGTTCAACCAGGATTATATCGTCTGTACAGTATCACACGAAGACGTAGTCACCTACAGTTTGGCCCTACTACTGTTCCCTCTTAAACCATTGCATATCCTTCAATCTTTCACTCTCAACCACAATAATGAAATATAGGACTCAGTACAACTATTCCCAGATCCTTCTGGAAACTTTTTCCAATATTCGCTCCCATTTCTATCTATACCGTTGTCTTTTACTCATTCTTTTTCTTCGATTTCCCCTCTCCTCTTATTTTCTTCACTCCTTTCTTTTTTCTCGAACCACATTCGCAAAATTTTTCAGAGCTCTTTCTTTCTTTGCTTGCCGTAGTCACTGGGGTGAAGGAGCTTGCAATCATTCACGTAAAGTACGTATATACGCTCGAAAACCAAGGCCAGAGGTCTCCCTCCTCCCCCCCGCCGGCCACTGGCGTTTGGATTGGAATCCCACTTCTTCTCTCCTCATTCCTCCGGCCATTTCGATTTCAATTCAACCTCGTTCAGTCTCAGGCAAATCTCGATCGTAGACATTTACTTCCGGACAGTTAAGTGCGCGACGTGTCGAGGGTCACACGCCAGGCTATAGGGCGTTCAAAATATCCAAGCTACGAACCCTCAGTGCGCCCCGTTCTTTACCCCTCATCAGTTGCCGTACTCTGCCCCCCCCCCTCTTACACCTCACCTCCTACAGTTTCTATGGCAACACACTCAAGCTCACTCGAGCGTTCCTGTCTCTGGAACATTTCCCGGTGTGTCGAGTTTATACATGTATATATGTATACACAAAACGAAAAAGTTTTGTCCAAAAAGCTCTGGTATCCCACGGGCGCATGGGAACCTATCTTTTCACTACCCCTTTGGCATTCTCTAGAGACACTGTACCCAGGCACGTCCCTCTCTCTCTCTCGCATGTTTTTCTCAGCTTTCTCTTGCTCTTTCTCTCTCTCATACCCAAAAGAATTTCGACTCTTTAGCCGACGCCACTGGGCTCTCTTGAGAGGTACACTCAACCGGTTGAAACGTTCTTATCGTCGGTCGTTGCCCAGGCTAAACTTTGACTGTATCCCTTCATCTTCTGTGCACTTCATTTCATTCACTCCTTTTTTATCCAACGGCGAAAAAAAGTAAGGTATTTTGCTCACTAGTCATCCTTTACATTCCCGTTAATGTATTCAAATTCATACAATTCATCTTCATAGATGTTATATGCCGGCAAACGTGTGATGTCGTGATTAATGGGCATTTTTTTTTCTCAACACCACTTGCTTCCTCTCCCTCTTTTTCCAACCGTCCGGTATATGTGAGATGGAGGTAATTTGTACGAACAGAACATTTTGCTCGATCTAATCGAGTCAATTTGATACCTCCATTGTCGTTGAATTTTTTTGCCTTCCTTTTCTTGGCAATACGAACACCCCGAAAAGCTTTTTCCACGGGAAACGACGAGTGTTGTGGAAGATGGATAATGTCGAGTGCCAAGTGTGGGTCCGCGTTAGAGACATTCCACGATAGCGTTTATTGTTCTACATCCCCTGACTCCAAGGAATATGTATAAATTATTCCAATAGTATCGTGGCCAGGAATTCTTTCGTCAAATTAGCAATAGCGTTATCTACCCCGTTTACATGGTTAAACAGTTTCTATTTCCCACACTGAGAGAAAAACGAACACGTTCTTACGCATTCTTGTTTGCGCCAACAAAATTGTTAGTTGAAAATTACCAAGAAAATAAGTGTTTGGCTCGAATTTGAAAGTCTCAGAGACGAATAAATGCTTTGCTTTCAACAACAACGAAATATTTGACTCAAGGGGCGGATCATTCATACACGGAGAGAAATTTTTAATAAAAATTATCCTACCGTTCTATAAAAGTGTATCATGAGTCATCGTTTCCTCATTTCTATCCCGAAATTTAGTAAAAATTAATATATGATGATTAAATTTTATTTATAGATAATAACAAAAATTCTAGCACGGTTGGTAAATTTTACCCTACCGGTACAGTAATTTTTACTCTACCGGCACGATAATTTTTATTTTTATCAGGATAAAATTTCTCTAACGTAGAATAAAATTTGATCATCATATATTAATTTTTACTAAATTTTGGGATAGAAATGAGGAAACGATGACCTCATGATACACTTTTATAGGACGATAGGATAATTTTTATCCAAAATTTCTCTCCGTGTAGAAGACGGTGCTTTTTCATGATAAATAATATCTTTTATACACAGTTAAAAATTTTCGTCTGAATTTTCCGAGTGAAATCCCGGAAATTTTTATCGTGTTTAATTTCCACTGAAATTTCAGGAAATCTTGTCATTGAAAAAATATTCCATCAATTTTCTGGTCGACTGATCTGAAAATCAAGCAAATACTTGTCTTTTCGATTCAATTATGCTGTAAAAATTTGGAAAAAGTCAAAAAAAATCAGGGAAAATTTGAAAATTCAGGTTCTTTGTTCTTGAATATTCATGTTCCATTGAAAATTCAATCAAGTTGTAAAATTTCCGTCTCACTCCCACTGAAAACTCATGAATTTCCTAAAATTCTACCTAAAACTTGAAATTTCAATATCACGTTCTCCTTAAATCGGTTTCAATGTCACTCTTATAAGAATTACTGCCATATTTTCCACAAAATTTCGAAAAATTTCCAACAGTGTAGAGGGAAGTTTATCAAGAAACATTTTGTTCCTAAGTTACAAGATTGCTGGCATATCGTTATTATTCTTTCACTTAAGAATTCATTTTTTGTCTGTGATTATTGAATAGTGGAGAACGATGAACAACTATCCTTTCTATAAAACGAGCATGTGCCGGGAGCAAAATACGTATGGGTGCAACGAATAACAAAGAAGTTAGTGCTAGAAATTAAATTTCTTGCTTACACAGAGAATAAATTTTTTTTGAAAATACTAAATGTATATTTACAATTTTCAATCTCGGAGCACGCTTCGCTTGTTTGGCACAGGGAAGACTTGTTTGGGAACTCTGCTGTTTTACTCTCCGTGTATATCGCTAGATACAAAGTAAAAGAACATAAGTGAGAAGATGAACAAAAAACTACAAACAAAATGCAATTGATCAAAAGTGAATAGCGAGTGGCTGCCTATGATAGTAGCATTCTGGTTGGTGGCTGAAGAACTGTGTGACTGTATGGAAAGAACGCTGAGAAAATCGATAGGCACGTTTTAACAAGGTGGTGAAACGCAACTGATAAGAGTGATATTTATGGCTTGGTTTAATTTAAAGTCCTAGTTGTGAAATAGGTCCGAGGAGACCGAAGAGAACAGTTGAAAAAGAAATATTTATTTAAACCTGAGTTCCGTTGTTTATTTTTCTTTCCATCTCTTAGCCCACACTTAATAAGATACCGGAGAGATGGGAGGCGCTATTTCAAGATATGTCAAGACGACAGACTGGCAGTGTGGGGCCAGAGTGGTAAAGTGAAGTTAAATTGGCATTTCAAATCATTGCATATTTCTCGATATATCTGATCAGATCTTTTTTGCATGCCCTCATTTCAGAGTGAAACCAAAATGTTGCGCCCTCCACCATTTTTTTGGAGGGTGAACCGATTGACAATGGGATTATCAGAAGAACGTGCACGAATCCCATTCAATTTCTGATGTACCGGAAAAGGTAACGGCCGTGGCGGGTGCACACTGTCTGGGACAGACCGATGCACGTGTAACCCAGCGCACCCTCTTTTCCCTCCAGCCCTCACTCCTCGTCGTTTCTCCCTTTCACTGGGTTATACTGCACTGTGGTAGCGGTAGTCGCATGGTGTGCGCGATAAATATGCCAGAGGGGCCTGCCATAAATCCCGCGTAATTGAATTTTCAACATCTATAACTGGTCGTGGCGTGCGACCTCAGGAAATGGAAACGTAGATGTATCTCGGACATTGTCTCTTTCCTGGGGATTCGCAAGAGCGGTGGATGAATTGAAAAAAAGAAATAAGAAGGTGGATTGAGTAGGTTGATATATAAGAAACTGCATCGCACCACAATGTTCAATGCATCACATCCATGAGGAGACATTTCCAATTCGCCTTCCTTTTTCGATGACATTTTTAATTTGTTGAAGTCTTTTTCTTACTTTGAGTCTGACAGGGACACCTAATCACGACTTCAGGGCCATTTCGAATTTTTCGCGCTTTCTCTCCACTAGAAACTCTTCGTCCTTTTGCTTCAGTGCTTTTCCATTGGCCCGTGACACTCGGGGTAGAAAACTTTGATTGTACAACGGGAGTCGAATGAAGGAAAGTAAAAAAAAATGCAATGGATAGCGGGAGAAGGAGTGAGATGGTGGAGGGTTGAAGGAAGCTGGAAATGAGTTCGAGCAGTCGGGACCAATGGCAAACAACGAGTGATAGCAGCCGCAGGATATTTCCCTTGATCTTTTGGTGATGAAATTGCAACAAAAAGAAAAGAATGAGGGGAAAAAAATAGGGAGAAATAAACAGGGAGCGCTGGTGATTGGAAATCTAAGAGCTCGTGTCATTGCACAATTCATATATTCTCGGGAAGAAGACGAGGTCACGAGAGGGTTTCATGATGAAGTAGGAAGAGAACACTCAAGATGAAACGTAATTGAATCTCACCTCTGTACTCCCGGAAATTGGAATTTCTTGAATGTACTCAAACTCATCTATCCATTACCACAGCAGGCCAAGATATTCAGGACACAGCTCTATGCAGATAGATTCGTTATTTTCAACTATATGGCTTTCACACCTTTTACAGTTTTACAAAAACAAAATGCAAACAAGTAGAAACTTGCTCATGTATTGTATGTAATATAGTTATTTTTGCTAATAAATTAGTAATATGCTTCCGAATGGTTATTTTGCACATAATTTCGTTCTATCATGTATAATTGATTGTTGATTTCATTTTATTAAAGTGAATACGATTTCCTTTTACCAATTTTGTCAGATTTTCAACTTAGTTGAATGTTATCAGCATCATTATTCTTATTATCCCTTCTCTTTTATACAACCGATTGTCTTTTTTACAGTTCAGACCTTTCATAAAATGTTGATAGAAAAATTTTATTCACAGATACTTGAATGAAGTTGAATCGTCATATTTAAAGAAACCATCAGAAAGCTCACTTTCAGGAAAATTCATGAAAAATTCAAAATTTTCAACAGTCATCATAAATATCAAATCAACCAATATAGCTATCGTAATGCTTTCTTAACTTCGACTTACATAATGGCATTAAAACAAACATTTTAAGCTATCATTGAATTCATTTAAAGCATAATGTTCCAAGATATCCACAGAATTCTGATTTTCAAAAAAATTTGTTTTTGAAAATTATCTAATAAATCAAAACAACGATTATTGCTATCGCCTTCATCTTCGAACTCGGTCAAAGGGACATCCAAACAAATTTTTTAAGCCATCATTCAATCAATTCAGAACATTTTTTTTAGTTATCATGGGAAAACCGATTTTCGAAAAAATTCAAAGATTGAAACAACTAATAGAACAATTGAATTTTAATTAACGGCGATCGATGGGGCTCAACAATATTTACATGAAAAAAAATGATTAAATTCCATCCGTTCATTAACGAGCAATTAAGGAAAAACTTTACCACATCCTTACATACATACACACATACGTACGGATCCGCTCTAAAAATAGTATTTTTGGACTTTTAGAATCATAATGGGTGGATACAATACAAAAAATCCAGAACTTAAATTTGAACGATTACAATGCTTCCATTTGGAAGCAAAAATAAACAAATTTTGCCAGACAACAGTGCGGACAGATGCCATTGTCACCCCCCTCCCGGCGATTCGCGAGTAAGAAAGCATTTGATAAATTAAGAAATCTCTTTAAGACATCATGATGGAATTTAAGAAAATTTTCGCGAAATAGCAGTCACTGTATCTGCTGCAGACGTATTCCTATCCGATGTTCCATCCTGCCACTGGTCTAGTTCTCTACATGCCCATGCTGAAATGCCCTATACATATTTTTGATTTCAGATAGTCCGGAATTATTGTCCTATTACTCAACAATAAACTCAGTCTTCCTGTTCATAGAGGAATACTAAGGGTGGTCTCCCTTTCCACGAATAGCACGCGATTTGAATGGAAGTTGACCCCGTGAAGTTTTGTTCCAGCAGATTGCGATACGGTGGTCCAATAGGCGAGAAACAAATGACACTTAGGAAGTATATATACGTATATATCAGCATTATCATAGGATGGTGTATTGACCTGGAAGATTTCACCTTCAGTATAGAACAATTGCCCTGCAATAATACCGTATTCAGTGGCCCGCTGGAATTAAACCATCCGATACTCATTTATTCTCTCCCTATTACATACCCTTAGTTTGATAATCACCTCATTTATCATTTATTTATTTATTTTCCTTGTCATATTACTCTATTCGAGTCTTTACATATTTACGGTTTCATGGGCCGACTTTCTCTCCAACCGTGTCGCATTGTACCCCAGGAGCTGTACCCCACGTACAGACTCTCCTGGTGACCAAGGGAAACCATGGAAAACCTTGGTCGACAAGGGCATCCATCAACCGAATCTCATCGGAGAATGATTCATCATCGTTTTCCTAACACTTCTCCGATGATTTTCGATGTCTAAACTTCCCTTCGACGATTTCCAAAAGATTAAAAATTCCAATTGACCCAAACCAGACTCGAACCCGCGCCTCACGGGTCCCGCCGTCCGGCTGAGCGATTTAACCACTTCGGCCACCGTCGCCGGTCTTTATTTTTTTTTTGCCACTGGTTTTATATATATATATATATATATATATATATTTCATTTTATTTGTATATGTGTGTGAAACAGTAACGTTAACGTGTTACGAAAATTCGTGCCGACCTCATTTTGAACAATTTAACGATTTCACTCGCTGCACGAATTATCCTTATCTTCACAGAAGCGAAATCGTTTACCTGTGAACATGATCTTTATAGTTCTTTTAACGACTCCCGTTAGACTTTCACCTCAAATATTGATAGAATATTTTCGTCATGAAATGGAAGTTACTGGTGTTGGAGATTGAGTCACTTTTCCAGATTTTTTTGAAAATTTCATCAACAAATAGGGGAGGGTGGGGCAAAACGGCTCCCCTTCAATTGTCAATAACTTGTGAATGACATTGTGAAAATTCCCAGTTTCAACTTCATTTTGAAGATAATTTTTCATTCTTCAAAACGAGCTCTAACTCATCCCAATCGGATTATTGAATCGGAAAATATTGACGATTGAAGGGGGGCCGTTTTGCCCCATCCTCCCCTATATCAATTGTGCTCTCGTTAATATAGTACTGAATCAATTATTCATTCTGAATGGATACTCAATTATGGGCCATTGGAAAGATATATATTTATAGTCAATTCTTCATTGAAAAAACAATTCACAAGTTGTTTAGTTTAATAGTGTGTCAACAATCACCGGATCTCATTACATACACTAGACAAAAAAATGAAATTTCATGGACAGTTTACTAATTTTCAACACAGTGACACTGAATTCGTCACATTCGAGTAAGATTCCAGAATTTTAAGCAACACAAAGACGAGAATTTCTTAATTTATTTGGATTCCCAATCTAATATATTCAGTGCCAAATTACATAATTTTCAATGAAATCTGAAATTTCATAATTTTTTTCCCTCTAAATCGCATTCAGGGTCACTGCCCTGAAAATTCCCGGGCCCATGACTAAAAATTCCGCTTAAAAACTACTGCATTAAAACAACCTCCAAAATAACACGTGGCGGATAAGGCGGAGTTCTTTTGACGGCAGTTTTTTAGACATGCTCCCAAAATTCACGAATATATTTATCGGAATTTTTTGGTTTTCTATTCATTATCAGGGAAAAATGCAGCTCAAATTTACAGTTTTCTTTGATTTTTCCACGAAATTTTGAATTTTCATGATGAAATTCCTTGAAATTTCAGTGGTAATTAAATTCGATTAAAATTTCCAAAAAGTGTACCGGAAATCTTAGACAAAAATTTCTAACAGTATAGAGTATAGAGTATAGAGTATAGAGTTAGTGTAGAGTTAGTATAGAGTAATTTATCCGAGTAATTCTTATGAGATCTCCAAAAGTTCACAATTAATTCACATGACAAACTTCTGGTTTACAAAACCATTTTCTTCACAGCATAGAACGCATGTAGGAAAAAATGTCCCTGAAGAAAAAACTGCCCCGGAAAAACAGCCAAATCACAAGGGCTTCAGCGCATGTACGGAGCGGGGTGGGTCTTTCCTTCCCGTGGCTATTTTTCGCTTAAGACATGGAACAGTCACGTTAGATCCATCCCCATTGGATTGTTTTCGTCTTCCAGGGCTTCTGGAGACAATCAATTTGTGTCAACTTCCGTAGAGATGAGTCGTCTGCGCACGGAGGAGAATACGACGGGACACCCAAAGTAGTAAAATGTTGCTGTGTTGTGACCATTGCCGGTTGGTTTGTAACGCATACACTGAGGACGTGAAGTAAGAGAAAAAATGTGGCGGTTAGGTGTATAGAGACAATAATAACACGTAGTTGTGGAATATAAAAGCGTTGTATAATATTTATCGCAGAGATGTGTTTACATCGAATATATAAATCGGACTGAATTCAACTGAAATGATTGACTGACTGAGATGTTTGTCGGAGAGCGTGCGAGTTTAAATACCTTCTGTAATGGAAGGTTCGGGAATCGTCCAGAAATATCGTGAGGGACAAGGACAGAATGATACCCGTCTCAAATATGACGGTATAGAATATTCGAGACGCGTTAATCAGCTTCGAAACAATAATTCGTTTGTGGCTCGCGCTACAAAAAATTAGTTGAAACAAATAAAAGAATACTTGAACCAATCGTGAAAAGTTTGCATCAAAGTAAAAGTCTTTGAAATACTCCCTCAACACATTTGAAGTGAGGGAATAAATTCGTTAGTAAGATTCAACGGAAATTTCGATAGAGTTGATCTAGCTACTCTCAGAATTTCCTCAGAATAAGGCTTTTCATCTCTACGCTCACTGCTTTGAGGAATTATTTTCCTTTTAATGATTAAAATTCTCCGCTCCGCTTAACCAGCATGGAAATGAAATATCACTTTTATGAGTCGACTCAAATGAGTATTGAGCCACGATGCCCCACAGTAAAAAGTTCGGTGTCAAAAATTTGATCTGAAGCATGAATTTTGTGTTAATGCTAACATCGAGGAGGTGAAATGAGTAATAATGCATACACTGTTAAAAAAATTTTGCTGAATTTTCCGGAAGAAGACCTTAAATTTGATTTAAGGCGAAAAAGTTGATGGAATTTCAAAGTTTTCTGAAAATTCAAGTGAAGTCCCAATTTTTTTAGCCGCAGAAAGACGGTAATTCCACAATATACGTGAGACTTCAAGTAAAAATCAATATTCACTGCCAAATTCGCTTAAAGTCTTTTAGAATTCTTAGACTTCCAGGAATTTTTGAAGGAATTCTCTGAACTTCATGAAAAGTCAGGCAAATTCAGAGAAAGTTCTCCTTGAATTCGCGATTCCGATGGGATTTCCGGTGGTCTATTTTTTCCGAGATTCTTGTCATTAAAAATTCACGATTTCATGGACAAATCCGTGGAAACTTTAAATTTCAGCTCCATTATTCCGGGAAACTTCATGAAAAGTCAGGCAAATTCAGAGAAAGTTCTCCTTGAATTCGCGATTCCTTTGAATTTGCCTGACTTTTCATGAAGTTTCCCGGAATAATGGAGCTGAAATTTAAAGTTTCCACGGATTTGTCCATAAAATCGTGAATTTTTAATGACAAGAATCTCGGAAAAAATAGACCACGGAAAAAATAGACCAAGAGAAATTTCCGAGTTGTGTAGGTTTTAGCATAATTTGGTAGTGTGGGCTATTTTTTCCTGGTATATTTTTTCCGTCCACCTTTTATGAAAAAGCTTGGTGTCAATTCCACTTCGCGATTCGGTTGATTTTAACAGCAAAATATTTCACTCCACACCAAGGCCTTGAACACTGCAGATTTTTTACTGTGTACTCATGGTGAATTGCATGGCTCATGTGTGTCATAAGCCTACTGGATTATAGGTCTAAACCTAACACAATACCCGCGTGGATACATCCGTCATTCAATTCCCGTTCCCGAATAATCAATGGAAATACCCGTAGATACATTATCTGACAGCGGATGTTTCTTGCTGTCATTTCGCGGTATGCAGATTTTCCGTGCATTGCAGCCTGTTCGAGTACAAGTTTTACGAGTAGCTGATCGTAAAAGCGATAGACACCGGTCTAAAGTGGTTAATTCTCTGTTTTCCAATGTGTACATGTGCCACTCACCTAGGTCTGCGTACGATAATGGAAGGAATGTTCATTGATCGAAATGCAAAGTGTCCCTCGTGCAATTTCAATTTGCTGTTATAGCCTGAGTTATTTGCCGCATGCAGCTGAAGAGACTGATGTCAATTCCACTGAGTTTTCTTACTTTACTAGGTACTCAATTTTATGAAGGATAAATGGAGATTCTAATTACCTGTTGTAGTACTGCTACTAATCAAAGAGGATGATCAATTACACTGCCATCGAGACATTCTATTATCCATTGAGATTACATATTCTTCTGGTTCAGCTTAATGAGAATTATTGTCAAATAAATCGCAATGGGATTCAGTAAATAGGTCAATTTCAAGTATGTGCTTCCATCATTATCATCATCAATAATTTACATATTTTGACAGTATTTTTTTCTTTTTCATCAACAGGATTCATTCATTTATCTGTTCTCTACTCTTTATCACTTGTTTGAGATTCGACAATATTAATGAACTTCAGCCCTAGTAGAAAATTCATTGCGCAGAAACGTCGCGGCGTAACTTGGCGCGCGGCATTGCCTTTTGCGGCGATGTACCTCGGAAAGGTACGCAGCAGGGTCACTGAGACAGGCCTGCGCGGGGTTTATGTAGGATGGACCTATCTGCGTCCGCCCTAACCTCAAATCTCGTCAATTAAGCATTCACAATTTTCAGATTATTCGTATTAATTCAAATCAATTATGGGAGGATTAACTATTTGTTAGTAAATAGTAATCTCTCGCATTTAATTGATGATTATTGTTATCGACAAAATGAAAAAATGGGAGCGCACCGCGTCATTGTCGCATAGGTTTCCAGTAGCGACTTAGCCGCGGAGTACGGCAGCGCACTCTGTGCGTGAATGTCGCTGCAACAACCAATGTCGCAGAGCCTCTCACAATTTCCACTAGGGAGGAATGCTGAAGAATGTTAATAGTTGTCCCGAGTTCCAATCTCGATCGGGTAAAATGTTGTGATCTGACCTGAAAAATATATCCTCGAATCGGGTATCTAATATTACGGAATCAGGAATAATTGTATCCCGAAATCCGAAATATTTAATTCTCGATTCCCGAATAATATTTTGGAATCCAGAATATTTTATTCTCAATTCCGGAATAATATTCCGGGGACTTCCTCGCATTGAAATATGTTGCGTCTATAAGAAATGGCATGTACTGACGACGCGCCGTCCGAATTTTCGTGAAATAGGGCAATAATCATGTGGTTTCGCGGCAGCGGCAATCTCGAGGGGCGGAGGGGAGCTTGAACGACGCTACAACTCTTTGTCTTGAATTGCACCTTGTAACTACTTGGCAGTGTATTATTCCGAAATCGAGAATCAATTATCCTGAATTCCGGAATACAGATATTCCTGATTGCGAAATGTTATATACCCGATTCGAGGATTTTTTTTTTTCATAAATCTTTTAAAATTTTGATCAGCTCAGCGATAGATAGGCGAGAAGGTCGTAAATAACTTCAAAAAAAATTTCAAGAATCCATTAAACTTCAGGAGATCCCCACCCCAACGTGAAGGAAGAGCGAATAAAGAATTCGACTACTATGTTCATTAACTTCAGATTTTTCTCATTTTGAAATGTTCGTTAGACAAGAGGACGATCAATTACACTGTTATCGAGACATACTATTATCCACTGATATTAAAGTTACTCACTTCTAAAATACGTCGGTGATGGCAGCACATTGCGTTCGCGCCAAGTGGTAAAGATCAATATTCCCCGAGCCTTCGGAACCACTACACACTTTGTAAGGATTCAATGAAATCGCAGGAATGCTTCCAATTGTTTAATGATAACTTGTTGCTATACATATTCATTTTCTAAGGAACAGTCAACATTTATATCAAGGGAAACAAATTTCCATGTGAAATTGAATTTTGTGAATGCCTGAGGTTTCTCTGGAAAATTGTGACAGAATCGAGAAACCCACTGGAGCCTGCATAGGTGGTGGTTGATAATGCAGTCTCCTTGAGTATCATCGTTGATCACTGTAGCTTCAGGTGATATTTTAACCTCGGTAGCGCTTCAAACCCTTTACGCTTCATCGGTAGTGATTTTCTCAGTTACCGCAGATGTGTTATCGTGAGTTGGCTCTGGCTCATGGATACCCATCCACTTGCAGCGTTTTTGCAATTCGAGTCGGTATCTGAAATAGAATTTACAAGTTAATTACTCATTGCTGAAATTGTTATCATTTCCGCTAGAGTGAAAAAATTCACCTTGGATGATTGATCGCATATATCCATGGATCTATGCAAGATACTGCTTTGGCGAATAATGCCGGAAGCATCGTCGAGAACGGTGTCAGTGAATCCCTGATATAATCAATCGTTAATAGAAAATCAACTCATCAATCATTTTCATTCCATCCCAATCGTCATTCTGACAGCTTACCGATTCCCAAAGGTGGCCGTCATGGCGACAATTCCGTAAGGCGTCCACGAGCAAACAAAGAGGAAGAAAATTGTAAATGCAACCTTGGCAATTCTCATTTCAACGCTCCTTTCTTTATCCTGGTTGGATTGCAGAGACTTGACATTCATCTTTTTTGCCTGAAAGAGAAATTTCAATGGAGAATGGGAGAGATTCAATGAAAAATTAGTTTTGTGGAATCCTCGTGCAATGTCTATTGAAATGTCGTTACCTGGTCATGGAGCATTTTCTCGTGTTTGCGGACAGAACCAATTAGTTGTGAGTAGCACAAAACAATCAAAGTCATTGGAATAGCATATGACCACACGAATATGCTGCCCACGAAAACTCTCGTATCTTGATCCTCGGTCAAGTAGTCAAAGCTACAGGTGGTCAGGAAACCTTCTGTACTCCGGAGTAAAACGTATTATTTCAGTGATGCTATGTACTTAACATCGGGATATTAAATGATATTGAGATAGAGAACAGAAGGGTTTACCTGGTACGAATCTTCCCCATATTCTGAACATAGGTAGAAGGGTGAATGGCATAGTCCAGAACCAGGTGAAAGCAATGATGACTGCTGCTTGTTTGCCATTCAGACGGCCATCAATTGGGCAGGAAATCGTCCTATTGATTTATCAGAGAAAAATGTTATTATTCTACGTACCACTGCAGTCAAATAGCATCAAAATTCATCTCCATACTTGTATCGATCGAAGGCAATTGCGGCGTTGTTTATTGCGGAGCCAATACCGGAGATGCTTCCGAATGCAGCGTAGAGATCACAACCAAGTTCCCAGCCCATCGGACGTTCTAGGTAACTGTTCACGAGGAACATTGGCATGTCTAACATCATTATCAGATCGAAGATCGCCAAGTTTATTACAAACATGTTTGAAGGTGTTCTCAGTGACTTTGACCTAAAAATAACTCACCTTAGCTTCGAAGGGCTGTACATTCTGAGAAGCAAAGTTTCTGTACACTATACGTACGTGCTGAATATCCATACTACACAACCATTCCCCACAATCGACAAAACCATAAGCATGAAGTAAATCAAAGAGAGACCAATGTGCCAGAATTTTCCTGGAGCTAGAAATCCACGCCAATAGGGATGCACGAGATCAGAATGGTCTGGTGGAATATTCCAACCCAACAATCGGTCCTGCATCTGCTGGACTTGTCTGGAAATACAATGAAATCAATGAAATATTGCGGTCAATGCAGTTTACAACAATGTATGCATTAAATTGAATCAACGTCAAACACACTGGCCTTGAATAGACATGGTCCATAGAATGAGGATGATTTTATGATGAAAATTCCGTTCAATGGAGTGTCGGGGAGAGCCTGCGGTTTCATCAAATCGCGCCGGATGACATTCTTGTGGTTCAGTGCAATGAGAATTGTTGGGAAATAAATCCTAACGGGAGTTTTAGTGAATAGGTCAATTCCAAATATGTGCTTGTAGCATCATCATTAATTTACACATTTTTACGGTATTCTTGCATCACTGTTGGATAACATTAACGCGGTTGACTCGAAAAATTGAAAATTACGAGGACCGATCCCTTGGGGTCGTAAATGCCAGGAATGCCAGAAGTGCAGCTCGCCAATGAGTATCCAACGATTGAGATGGGCACGTAAACCGTCTCAATGTATGTTGAGAGAAAATCAAAGTTCAGGGCGTTTCAAATGAAAAAGAACACTTTCACTAAAACACCTTAATTTTAATTACACAAAAAGAAGTTCAATGATGACACCAATGTTTTTACAAGAGAGAATTTCACAGAGTTGACATTGTCTATTGAAAATTAATGAATATTGTTCTTGAGACTTAAATAGTAGAAATGAAATTGCACTTTGGAGTTTTTTGAATGATTATTGCACTTCAGAATTTTAGAAAAAAACTGTTGACTAAATTTGAAGATACTTGGATAAACGTGAGAGGCTCAGTGAGAAGAGTGTCTTCACTGGCCCTCGTCTTGAAGGTTACTAAACTTAAAATCTGAGAGAAAATGTAAAGTTCTCTAGTTATTTAGGAAGGGATATGCGAAATCTTATTGGCTAGGTGATATTTGCTAGCTTAAATGTAATTGGTTGAAGAAAGTGGGAGGGCATCTCTCTGAAACCGTTGGGACCGTCCAGAGGTTTTTCCGAAATCTGGCATACCCTTTTTTTTGCTACTGGGGAAAAATAAGGGATGCCAGGATTTCCCAGAGTGGACATTTGGCTTGCACATGTTGGGCCTGAGGTGGACATCCTTCCGACTTTCTTCCAACCCTAAATTTACGACTCGACCGCAATAAAACGGAGTTTTAAATCCGCCGTTTGAGTTTTAGGGGGGCCTGTTCGATAGTAAAACAAAAAAAAAGGGACAGACAAGTCGGAACAGGCTCACGCTCTTTACAACATGAGAAAATGAATTTTTCCCCAGTTCCATGCGAAACAAAATATCGGTCTCTGCACCGAACAATCACCAACAGGATTTAGTCATTTGTCTATTCTCTACTCTCTATAACTTTTTAGAGATTCAACAATACTAATGAACTTCAAGAATATTGAAGAATATTAACATTGTTGCCCCCAGTTCAAATCTCGATCGAGTAAAAGATTGTGACCTAATCACTTAAAATTTGGGTCAGATCAGAGATACATGACGGGAAGGTCGCAAATAATTTCACGAAAAAATTCAAGAATCCGTTCAACTTAAGGATATTGGAGCATATTTTACAGTCTGGCACGGACAACACGATAGATTCAATCATGAGTACACTCTAAAAAAAGATTACTTCTGATAAGTAGGAAAACTACTTGTATTCAGTACCGAGGCGTTTCTGGAGAAAAGCTAATTTTTTTACTTGGTCCAAGTCGAAAATCGACTGAATACAAGTTTTATGCTCCAAGTACAATTAGCACTGGTGACAAGTACCAACTGTACTCATCATCAGTACTGAAAGTACTTGTACTGAGTACCGAGCTGTACTTCTCAAAAGTAGAAAAAATACTTGAGATAAGTCGTAATAGTACTAAAATCCAGTACCAATGGATTTTCGCGGAATATTACAGTAAGATTCATCATACAATGGAGATCGTTGAAAAACGAAGAATTAATGCAAATAAAATTATTGTTTATTGTTCGTTTGCCCCTCAAATGCTTGAAAATTGAAATGTACTGGACTACAGTCCAGTGTAATAAATTCTCGAGCTACAGAGATTTTTTGTTCAAAATTTTTCAAAAGATGTGTAGAACAACAATTACCAATGAAGTTTTCCAAATTTAATTTCCAAATAGTCCTTTTTTTTAATAACAAAAAAGGTAATATTCATGCGAAATAGCCAGCAAAATGATTCTCAAAATAATTGTTATATTTTATATTGAACAAAAAAATTGAAGTATTAATCTTTTGAGCTATCTTGTGTGAAAATTGCAATTTCATTATGCGACAAAGAATGAAATTGCCTATTTAGAAGTCGAATTTTGAAAAAAAGTAGCTCGTAACCGTTATTCTAGACATCTTTTGAAAAATTTACAAAAGGAAACCCCTGTAGCTCAAAAATTGAGTACACTGTGCTATTTTTCTTCATTTTCAAGGTCTTGGGGGCAAATAAACAATAAATAATCGTTTTTTTTCCCACTTATTCTTCGTCTTTCAACATATATAAATAATCAATCATCAATGTGTGATAAATCTTACTGCAATATCTCGCGATTTTTAAACTCATCGTAACCTCCCCTCGATGAAATTTGGTCATTGTCATCTGAGAATGATAATGATAATGATAATGAGAACGATAATGAGAATGATAATTAATGATATGAAATTCCCCAACAAAATAACCAACCAAAAGTACTGGAATCAAGTCATAAAAGTACTCGCGAGAAGTAGAAAAATTACTTGCTCCAAGCATTAAAAGTACTTGTGAGAAGTAAGAAAAATGCTGACAGGAAGTAATAAAAGTACTTCCTCCTAGTACTTTTCCTACTTGCTTAGCAAATATTGTACTTCACCCAAGGACATGAAAAGTACTTGGGACAAGTAGTTTCCCAACTTTTCACAAGAAAACTTCTCCCAAGTAGAATTCAGTACTGGTGAGTAGTAACTTTTTTTTAGAGTGTAATAATCGAATTTATCGATTAAATTGCGTGACAAAAAGTTGACTAAATCATGCAAAGAATTATTATTTTTTAAAACATTCGTTGTTTATAAATACAAAATTGAAATTGTTTAAACTTTCGGAAACCTTTTCTTATGTATGAGATCGATTTCTGGTAAAATTCTGAATATGAATAAATTGGTTAGGGTCTCGAGCAAATGATTTTTATGGTTTAAAATCGATTGTTCATAAACTAATGATAGAACATGCTCGTAATTTTGAAAAATTTAATTTTTTTAATCATTTCATCAATTTTTCTCCAAAAGTAAACTTCCTTTTTTTCAGATTTTTGAAATGTTTCCTAACGGTCCAATATCGAGATTCAAATTCAGACCTACAAAGTTTAAATAATAAAATCATTGTAAAATATCGCGATACTTAGGATCCAATGGGGCTCAAATAAAAATTCTGATGTTCCAATACAAAAGTAGAAAAGCATTTCACTGGAGAAAAAATAGCCAAAGTACTTGGATATTCTTAAAAAGCCCCCATGAATTTGAATCATATAGAGTTCAACCTATTCTGCCGAGTTTTTACCCTAAAAATGATGCATGGACTGTTATTTTCATCTGCTTCGGCTTTTTCTTATTTTGAAATGTGCATCAAATTCTAAAGAATGAAATTGTGTATCCTTTTTTATTAATTTTCAATACACTACAAGAAGAACTTTTTTTCGATTTTTTCTTTTTGGTCGGTTTTTCATAACATCGAAGAGAAGGTTGTTTTGAGTGAATGAAGATTCCTATGGTAAACAAGGGGTGTTCAATCCACAAAAATATACAAACAAAAATCTCAACTACTCAAAACAATGCGTTTCCAGATTTTGAGAATAAAACTCAACAAAAAAAAAGGAAATTGAAAAAAAAAATTTCTCATGATCTATTGAAAATTGAAAAACGACGGGTACCCAATTTTATTCCTCAGAGTCCAACGAACATTCCACAAAAAAACTGTAAATAGGGAAAAAATTGTCCGTGAAACATTTTTAAGGTAAAAGAATCGAATTTTTTTTTTGGACCTTTCATCATATATCTGAAGTCGCTTGATAGATTCATTGAACCACCAGGCTTGCAAGTTTCTCGGGACCCCCCCCCCCCTTAAATCATCTATGAAACACGAATTACAATAGAAAAATATTCTCAGGGGATCCAGCTAGAAGCAAACTCAGTCTCTTCACTCTTCTACTCTGTTCCTTGTAGCCAAACACTGCCGTAAAGATCTTGTCATAGTAACGCGTTGAAAGGAAACGTCTAACAATGAATCCAAACAATCCGAACGTTTATTCTATTCTACCAATATCTGAATCTTACTTATTTATTTATTTTCTTTAAAGAACTCAAAAGAAAGTCATGCAAATCCGATTCCGATTTGACATCTCCCACATAAAAAGTGAAAGCTTCTGATCAAATAGTATAAAGTACAAATATTTTAACTGACAATTCGAGTTGTGATATGGCTTGAGAATAATTCAGACTGAAATCAACAATGAATAAAGGAACCATTGACATTCGCAGCGTTAAATTGATACGTTCAGTTCAGTTGTAAATCACTACACTGAGAGAAAAAGATAATTCTTCTGACTATATTCCATCACCATCGAATTATAGTCAAAAAGTCCTCAACAGTTTTTCATGGGTTACGGTAACTATGGCCGGAGAAGTAATTACTACAATGGAATGTAGTCATTGCAACTATTTTATAGTTCTCCTCACGATAGATTTGTCGTGGTTACTTTTGAACTTTGGTTAGTTTAATTGCATTTTGATTTGCAAAAATTACGCTTGTGTGAAGTTACTACAATGTTATGTGCCGCATACAAAAAAAATCGTATCGTTCACCAAAATGCCTCAACTATTTTCTTATTGTAAATCGAACTGCAGATTTTTCTCTCAGTGTACACTGATAGAAAGGATTAGTTATTGTTAACGAATGGATTTGGTTGGCGACGAGGATCTATTTGGTCTCTCCAAATGTTCATTCGCTAATAGTCAATAAATGCATATTTGAGGAGCCTTGCTTAACTCGATTTTCACTTTTCAAATGAACTATTCATTAACTATTAACGAATATTCATTTGGTCATATTCAACTCTACCATTCGTTAATAGTTAACGCATCTCGTTTGGAATAAATGAATCAGTCTATCAGTGTAATCACTATTGAAAAACTCAACACTTCCAGTCAGTATCAACTGAAATGAAAGTCGCAGAAAAAACTGAATAACCTCAATTATCAACCTCTAACCAGTACAGCTACAGTACAAAAATAATTCGCCTATCAGTGTCTATTCGTGGTACTGTCATCGCCGGACAGGTTAATAACGAGGGCTGTCTGGTCAAATGAGAGCTTTAGATGTCTATCACAAAATTGAACTCGATTGGATTACCACCAGTGGACAATACCGAGTGATTAGCCCTGGAGCATCTGAATACAACCACAGTGGAAGTACAGGGCAGTCGTTAGCAGACTTGCTCGACATTGAGAGCCGCCTGGAACATTACGCTCCATTCCACCCTCCATGTACCTTCTTCACTGTTTTTTTTTCATACTTCTACTGACTCCATACCCTTTTCTACCAGCCCCCCCCCAACCCCTCCCAAATGCTTTTCGCTCTATCGCCAAGTTCGCTTTAATTTTCCCTAGTCTACTTGGTTACCCTCCAAGCCAGTTGCCAATTCCATCCGCTGTAGCCAACGATCTTACCTCTCCACCCTCTCCCTTCTCCTCTACTCCCTTTCTTTCGATCCACTTCTTTTTCCTCCGTTCGACACAATACCGAGTGATTATCAAAGAAATAATCAGGCGCACTCACCCAACTCCACCTACACCGACTCCACCAACAAAAGCCTGCATTGGGCTGATTATGTTGGTATCGTTGAAGTACATCTTCGTTCTCCTACGTCTTCTCCACGTCTAAGTTCCTCTCCGTTTTTTTTTCTTTTATTTTCGATTGCTTTCAGGGATTTGAATGACAGCAAAGCCCTGATCCGTGGTTACTTTTCACTGTTGAATTATTTATAAATAAAACAAGTCGAGCGGAATCTGTGATAATTGAGAATAAAAAAATACTCAAAGTATTTGAGTAATTGAATTTCATACACAAGAAATAAATAAGGCCGCTATCCGTCGGTTTCCAATATCAGAAGCTGGTAATAAGCCGATGTAAGTTTCATAAAAGAACAAAGGAGAGCCAGGGAATAGCGTTGGGTTGCTCTGATCTCGACACGAGGGACAATCGACCACAAGCTTTATTGTTTGAAGTGAGACGCGGGGCGATGGTTTCGGGAATACGTTCCGCAACTCACTTGGGTCTCATGGTACTGCCCCATTCCCTTTTATACACCCGTGTACCAAAATCCCGAATAGCGTGCCAGCTGAGAATTTAATTCGATTTGCAGATGGGGAAACCTTTTGTTCGGCTCAGGTCGACTGGTCACGCGATTTTATATCAAAATATATCCCCTTTGCACCACCCTCTATCCAATTGCTTTTCTCGCTTTGCACTTGTTTTCTCACGTTATTTCATATTCCCTCACCCTCTTCCTTTGCACATCGTCATTAAAACCTAATGTCATTTCCCGCATTATGTGTTGTCAACAACTACCTCGACCTTATTAGGAATTTTCCTGCATCGCAAGTTATGGGCCATTATGGGAAAATTCACGAATTAATATCTGTGGAAATAATCGTAGTCAGTCATGTATAAACGCAGAACGACATTTAATCGAGTCACATTTCACTCTGTGATTCTTGGAATTTCCTATCATTGTCGGATTTTTTCTTAATTCCAACGACATGCTTATTGATTTGCACTGAAAAAAAAAACGGGAAATATTGATTTCCGCAGTTATAAAATTATGAAGATAAATAAACTTTCCTGCTGGTCTTTCTCAAATCGACGTCAATTATTCTGACGTTTCGCTACCATATTGATGGTTATCTTCATAACACAGATGACTTCATTTCACAACCATTACAAATTAATGACTTCGAGGGAATGGTTTATAAGTAGCTATACTGCCCACGGTTTTCAACCCAGAATGTTTAGTACTTACTCTGTATTTTCAGAGTAGATCCCTGCATATTCATGATCATACTCTCATTGCATATCCATAATTTAATCTTGCTGCTATATACAGATCTCCAGTTCTTTCCACCTTTATGTATATCCATGTCATCCTGAGCGTAAATACATAGTGAATGTCCTGAAAAAATTATACTAGATACCCTACTTTCTTGCTTAATTTACTATCGTTATTAGAAAAAACATTTCGCCACACACAGAAACAGCTAAACGTCAATTACGTTTAGGGAAAGTGGTGCGTGGACCGCTCACCGAAAAAATAACAATAATTTTCACATCCCAAACAACGATTTCGAATAAAAATTATCGTTGCATAGCATTCTTTGGCTATTTAACTAGATATTTTCAAGTCTTAGATCCACAATTTTTGTTTCAATTCCGATAAATCATCAAAAAATGAAGATAGGATTTGAATGAGTGGTACCGGGCGCATGCAGTTAATACCGCTCAGTAACTAACTTCTAGTCAATAGCTGTTAAAAGAAAAAAATCTCTGATGTTGGATGATTCACTGAAATGACCAGAATTCAGATTTTATTCGATAAATTGAAATGCATATGAACAAAATGGTATTGTAAAAATGTGAGAATGGTACTTCACTCGTTATTTTTTTAGGGAATAATAAAATATTACGCTTTTATTTCCTTTGGACATTTTATTCTCTTCTGGAACAGGTTATACATTTGAATATTTATTCCTTATAACCATCCGAACGAGTCACCTATACAGAATGTTACAGCCATTTTCATTTTCAAATTCTTTGTTCATGATCAGAAAATATCTCAAAATAAATTTTCATAAGAGAAATCACTAATTATGCTGTACTTAGCGGATTTTTTTCGCCCACATTGAGAAAACATTCTCTAATTATTAATTAAAAATGACAAAAAGAGATTTCGATATGAAAAACTTTACCTTCTATTATTATAGGAGATTGTAGATGATTATCGTAGTGAAAAACTTTACGTACTGGTGCAGAAGAATCGCGTCATAAGGCGCTGGAAATCCTGGGGTGTTATTTTTGTCATTTAAAGGGGTGAAAAAAAGTAAATTTTCATGAGAATTACATACTGATTGTAGAGTGCTCAGATTGAATAAGAGACAGTGAGGGAAGTAAGTGGTTGTGGGAAAATCAGGCGAGCGGTATTGGCTGTTGAGCCAATACAGGTATCGCCTCCTCTAAAAAGTCGTCTTTTACACTTTCTGAAGCGTATTTTAAGCTTAAAGTTGAAGCGTAAATTAGTCTCAAATTCGTGGTAAATTACGATTTCTTAAGCGCAAAATTCACTTAAGGAAACGTAAAAAACGCTTCGTTTGGGCCTAAAATATACCTTTTTTAAGCCCAAATTCCGATTTCTATGAGAAAAACAGCCAGCAAACACCATATTGGTGTGAAACATAAATTGCTTTTGGCAAACCGTAAATTACGCCTAGCAAAACGTAATTTACGTTTAGATTATTCCTCGTGCATTCAGAGCTTGTCAATTTCACACAATAATTACATTGAGATTTTGTCCTCTCATATTTCATTAACAATATATATTCTACAAAAGAAATGAAACAAAAAGTACGAACATTGTGTTAACTCACTAGCACTTCGTTAAACCCGTGAGTGGGTCTCTCAACGCGCGTCTACCGGATTAAACCGTAAAATTGCTCGGGGACAACCGCGAATTTTCCTGATTTACGGGTCTCGCGGTCGTTAGTCGGCCAAGCCCCTGCCCTGGGGACCGTCAGCTCTGCGGAAAGGCGCTGTGGTTCCTCTCCACTCGTGCTTTCTTTCTGCCTCTCTTTCTAGCTCTTCGTCGGTGTGATATGCAGGGTGAGGAAAGAGCCCTGGGTGAAAGAACACGAACATGGGGGTTTTATCCGTGTACTGCATCCGGCCGGTTGGGCACAACTTTTCCAGGAAGTTCGGTACAACCTCTTTTCCACCGACATTTGTTTTTTAACACTGCTGCCTCTTGGAAAAAAGTCCCCCTGCATTTTTTTCCTCTTTGTTGCCATTCAACTATATTCACTGTATATATTTACGAGCTTTCTGCTCGTGCATGCAACAGTGAAGGGTCTACACTGAGCACCAATGGTCACTGGAGGCTCGGACCACCCACACGCTTCCAGCCAAAAAAAAATGTATTATGTTCGGTTGACGCCGGATGAGAAGAGTGTTTGCATGCATTGCAAACCGTTAAATATAAAGGAATATGAAAATTTTTGAAGGACAGACAAGCACGGTGGAGGGAGATAAAAATGACACCGCAGGCAGTGTCAGAAATTGAAGAGCAAACAATGCAGATAGAGAGCCGATTAAACGTGACAATGAGAATAAAACATTTGCCATGACGCCAGTTTTCTGTATTATCCGCCCTTGTCTGAATGCGACTCCTTTCTCCTTATTTTTTCTTCCTATTTTATTCGGTATTTTTTGTTTCTGTGTCACTATCAGTGACACATGTCATTCTACCAGGAAGGATATTTCAATGAGCCCCTGGCGCGTGTGAACGTCAGTCTGGCTGATGAGGCGAATGATAAAGCCTCGTCCAGAAGTTACAAATACACACTGTCAAACGGACAAAAATGTTATTTACTTGAGGGTGCACACCCGTCAAAACTCGCACACTGTTGATTCAACTCGATGGATGAGGTGCACAATTTTGAAGAGAATTGCTGGCAATCACGAGTAAACGCGGCTGTGTTTCATGGCAACCTAATGTTACAACTATAATCAGAGCTAACAACGTCATTGTCATCGTCGCCTGGTGAAGTTGCACCTGCTTGGGTACAATTACCATTTGTTTTCGTGTGTATCGGTGAGGTGAGCGCTTATGCTTCGGTGTTGTGTTCTCTCTCCATCGGCTTTAAACCTCTCGTCAACCAGCCTTCCAACATTTTGTTCTTATAGCACATCTGGCATGACAATTCGACCTAAAGCTAAAGGAATGCAGATTGGAGAGACACGGATTAATGAGGATTAACGCTAATTGGTCGGGCATCAAGGGAAATGTATGGATGTGTAGAGGGGAAACAAGAGGCGAGGGGTTGAGGAGGAACTTCGCCAACCACGGCATTCAAGAATCAGTACCCATTCCACTAGCGACTGCTAGTCCAGAATGAGTGGATGGAGCATTCGGCGTGAACACTTATTCCAAGTCAACAGGCATTCCGATTATTCAAATTGTCAGTATTCCAATTCGTTGGGAATACGAATACACGCTGATGAACGGTGATCGATTCAACGAGGACGTTTCAAAAATTGTTTTCTCTCTGAGGTCCTCATAACTGGAATACATCAGCACTCGAGGGGGGATAGTATGAATCATCACTGTGACTTTATTCCACCGTCTGGAAGTTGTACGATGAGCCTGTGAAAAATTCTGGTTTAACTGAATAATCACATATAATACTGGACTGCATGCAAGTTTAATAGGAGTATTTGTGCAAATGAATAAGAGGTTAATTCAATCTGATGAACTGGTGTATTTTATAGGATGTAGTTCTTCTTGAATTATGTATATTCACGTTTTTCATTAGAACATTCGCTAACGCTATCACTGAGTTTTTCCTGTGCTCCTATGTTGAATACCACTTTTTATTAAATTCAATATGCGAATTGAAAGAACCAAGGGTAAAAGGAAAACCACGAGGTATCTGCGATTTTCTCGCAAAAAATGGTAAATGAACTGGTGGGTGAATATGAGACCAGGGAAGAATGAACAGAGGAGTGAATAAAGAACAATCGGTATGACCAATCAGGACGGAAATTCAATGTGAAAAAATCTCGTTGTTGAATGGCTTCTGTTCACTTCGCGAGCAACAGAGAGACTAAATCTCAGTATTATGGCATAACTCGTATCACCAGTTATGCATTTTGACGGAAACGTGCGTGGAAAATTGAAATCTTTGCAGTGGCCAAAAAATTCAACAGTCTGAAAACTGACAACACTGATGACAAAAGGGAGAAACATTGATGGACAAAACAACAAGTGCCTACAGAATTTCGACTGGGCTTCCAGTCCGAGAATCGAATGTTTCAATTGACAACGAATGCTCCGTCATGGTGGAATCGTTTGTTGATTTATATACAAAATTCTCTACCGGTGGATTTGTTTTTTTTATTTCCCTGGTTTCGCTTGATTGAACGACGAAATGGAATTTTGTTTTATCCGCATACATCGACAATGTCAATAGTGTGAATTAACCGATTGAAGATCAGTAGACGAAACGATTTACAGGTTCGATTAGTAGAACCTATTCATCAACGTTCAGCCTTTGATTTGTCTATGGTACTATGTGGTAACCACAATGGTTCATCCCATCCTGATCCTTTCTTCCTTCTGACGTAGGGTATATATTCCACTGGGTAATCATCAAAGGCATAGTCAGATGTATAGACTAGTAGTAACGTCGATTTCACAAAACTCTTCGGAAAAATCTCCATAATTCCAGGAATTGCCTTTTGATGTACAAGATGAAAGGGGCCTCGATTCTCAAATGGCCCTGACTGTGATGGTTACGTGTGCGGGACGTCAACGGCGAGGGAAAAAAAATAGAGAGGAGGGAGATGAAGAAGAGGGTTGGCCCGTACCCGAGTTCTTCCTTTTCTGCACTTTTAACACGAAATTGAAGAACTTTGGAGAACACAATGGAGTCCCGCGTCCCGTCGACAAAACGACTCGCCGTCGACTGACGTGCCTTTTCTCTCTTACTGAATTGGCCTCGCTCTTGCTTGTTTTTTGTTCATTCCACTCGGTTCTTTGGCCCGTCTCGTCTCCGGTACAGTATGCTGCTTTTGGAATTGCACGGGCAAGTAGCGTCTACTCTGAGGGCCCTCTTGTACCACTTTTGGCAATTCGAGAGAGCGGGCTATGCGCGTTATTGCAATGTTTTTGGAGGAGAAAAAAATTTTTTTCCTCATTCCATTTCCCATATGAGAGCACAGGGATAGCAAATTTCCATTATTTTCATGGAACGTTTCAGAAAATTGCTTTATATTTGACACTCTCTTGATTGTTCAGGACAATTGAGGCGATAGTCGGATGATAAAAATCGGCTTTCCCCTGATTGTACAGTCTAGGTATAGCGTATGAAAGTATCTCCTGTACGATTGATGACGAGGGGACACCTGAAAGCAACAGAATGATAAGTTGCAGTGTTGTATATCCACTATTTTCTTAGAATTAGTCTCCCAAAACTTCTATCCTTCTACAAACGTCCATAAGATATTTCCATTCCCAAGACATTTCTTTCAAATACTTTATTAGATTTTATTACCTTAATCCTGCGAACCCCAAAAATCCAACGAATTGTTTTATCTTTCTATTCAAAAATCGTTTGGAAACGTTCAATTGCCTCCTCAATATCTCCAGGATACCAGGTCCTCCAGGGAGGACCTACATTGTCAGAAATTTCTTGAAATTTCAGTCACAGTATCAGCGGAATTCGATGTTGTGAGATTGAATTTAATTACAAATGAAAGCGTTTACTAAATTTCTCATTCATCTTGAAAATTCAAGAAAATTGGGTTTTTCGTGTTAAACAATCATTGATTTTTCAATGAAAGCTTGATTTTCCAAACGCATCTTGAAAATTGTATATCACATATAATTCAATTTTCAACAGATTGGGAATTCAGAAAAGTTATTGCCTGAATTTTCGAAATTTTCAAGGTTTTTCAGTGGCGTACGGATCTGAAAATCGAGAATTACTTGAATATTCAAGAAATTAATTGATTCGTCAATGAAGAAATATCCAGCAATTTCATGTAACTTTGTCGTTCCTAAAAATTTCAAGCTTTTTTACTAAAAACTTCGAGAGTAATTTTCTAACAGTGCCCCGAGGCGAATAATTGGACCTGACAAGTTCTACTTAGGTCTTTCCGTTCAGAACTGGATAGGTCTTGGGAAGCCTCTTCCCAAGTGATTCCGAGACGTTTCTACCTCTGGTTATGTCCCATTTCAGCACTTTTTACGTGTAAGCAGGACTTGTATTCGGACTTTTCAAATCCTTACCGGTCCCCGTAATTCTATGGGCCTATATTAAATCTGCGTTCATATCCCTGTCTACTCATGGGTTATTGAAATAAAAAATGCAATTATTGTTTTTTTTTTAATCTCGAAAATCGACATTTCACGAGAGGATGGAGGGGAGATGCATATATGCGGAGGCTTGAAATTTTTACCCAACGAGGGGAGAAGGTTGCAGAATCTATTCTAGCCACTCTTGTCCTTCTGCTTGCATGCATTGTCCAAATAAAAAATGAAATTCTTAACAAATCTGACCCTTGTTCCAAGTAAAAACCGAAAATCTGACCCTGTGGCCCCCGGTGAAAATTTTTTTTTTCAGTTTTCACTTTTTCCACATACTTTTGAGAGTTTTGAATAGCCCCACGCTTAAATAGTTGGAATCAACGTTCACCCGGCTAAAAAATTCGATTTTGGCCAAAGTAAACTTTCCCCCGGGAAAAACGGAAAATCTGAGCCTTTGAAAATTTGAAAAAAAAAACTTTTTCAGTTTCCACTTTTTTCACATACTTTTGACAGTTCTGACTAGCCCGGCGCTTAAATAGTTGGAATCAACATTCACCCGGCTAAAAAATTCGATTTTGGCGAAAAATCCAAGATCTGACACTTTGACCCTTGTGACCCTTGGACCGACTTTCCCCCCGGAAAAATCCAAGATCCGACACTTTGGCCTCCGGTGAAAAAATTTTTTTTTCTTTTTTCACTTTTTCCACATACTTTTGATAGTTCTGACTAGCCCGGCGCTTAAATAGTTGGAATCAACGTTCACCCGGCTAAAAAAATTCGATTTTGGCGACAATCCACTTGCCCCGGGAAACCCGAAAATCTGACTCTTTGGCTGGGGCCAAAAAAAGCGGTTTCTCAGTTTTCACTTTTTCCACATACTTTTGACAGTTCTGACTAGCCCGGCGCTTAAATAGTTGGAATCAACGTTCACCCGGCTAAAAATTCGATTTTGGCGAAAGTCGACTTTCCCCCGAGAAAAATGGAAAATCTGACCCTTTGAAAATCTGAAAAAAAAACTTTCAGTTTTCACATTCTCACATGGAACATGTACGTTTTCGGTATAGCTAATTTCTTCTGTCAGTGTAGAAGTAAATAACTCAAGGCATCGTTACAAACACAGCTCATAATATATTCATTTTCAGAGAAGTTTTACCCAGCGGAAGTACAATTTTTAAAATGTAGAAAACCCGCCGGCGTTTGTCTATATTTTGGAATACCACACTGTGGCTGGATGAAATATGATAAAGACAAAACAGCAATTACACAGCAAAAACCAATGTCTGAATTTCACACACCTTTTCAGACATTGAAAAATATCTGAATAAAATGAAAATTTGTCTGAATTTCAAACATGAATTAAGATGTTTGACCACCTGTTCGTCTGAAATTCAAACACATTTTCATTTTATTCAAACGTTTTTTAGTGTTTGAAAAATATCTACAAACGGTGTGTGAAATTCATACATTCGTTTTTGTTGTGTACTTACTTGTTTTTCATTCACCATTATGATTAATTTTCTGATCTCTGGTCTAATTCCAATGAAGAGGATTATCAATTATTTATATTCTATGTGAGGAAAAATAACATTTCGTATTAGATGAGAGATGTATCGGTGATTGTATTCCAGGATAAAATGCCATTGAATTCTTATGGGACGGTTCTTGAAAATTCCACTCGTTTTTACCAATTTTATTGAAAAATTCTGTAGCTTTTCTGGGCAATTTTATAAAAATACGAACTTCACATTGTAAATGTTTCATAATGGGAAAGTTTTAATTTTCAGGGACATTTCACAAATTTTCAGGAACATGGCACTAATTTCCTGGGACATGTCACGGATTTTCAGGAATCCATTACTAATTATTGGTGATACGGAATACTGACTAGAAAAATGCTGATGTGCGACTGAAAATGACGATGTCGTTGGAAATTAGTGATAATGTCATTGAACATTGGATGACTAAACACCTGACTTAGAATTTTGCACTCACTGAATTTCGCAATCGCCAATGCCCGAAATGAGTGACATGTTCCTGAAAATCAATAACATGCCTCTCCTCAAAAACTGAACTTTTCCTTGTCAAAGTAAAAGGAGATGATTGAGCTTATAGAGAATTAGTATCATCCGGGCTGTTGCGATGGGATTTTTCACTCGCCTAGAGTTGGCGTCCAAGCCCAAGGCGAGGCCTGCCCCACAGCACTAGTAAAAACACCCCATCGCAGAAATTATTTCAACCATAATAATATTTCCTTATGTGATGGAATCCAGGGTATAGTTAGCTGAGATGAACTGTTTTTAATCGTCGATAATTCGAAAACGGCTGCGTGAAATCTCTCGATTTCTTCCTGTATTGTCAAAATATGGGGTTTGCCTCAAAAATGAAATATAATTTTTACAAATCGTATCATTCGATCCGAACGTATGACCGATTTAGCCGTTTTTCACCCTGATATTTATTTTTGTTTGTTCCAGTATTTATTTCGTTTGGATAGATTTAGGTTTGAGTCCGAATTAAAGCATTGTAATCGAAAATTATATGACCCTCATTGCCTTATATGGCCTTATATAACACTCATTGCCTGACTTCCACGTTTTTTACGTTTTTATTCTAACCCTAATTTTTTGACCCTTACAGTCTGACCCTCTCTTTTTAATCCTAACAATCTTACCCTCATTCCTCCCCCTTTGCATAAAGGCCCTCCGTGTTGGACCCTAATATTTGACTATTATATTCTCATACTTAGTGTCTGACTCTTATATTACGCTTGAGAGCGCTTGGTACAACCCCGGCTGATACGAAATAATCATCCTCGAATTGAAACACCCATCCTCCATTCGAGTATAAAATATACCCAATTCAAGTATATTTTTTTCCGTGTATACGGTCGCATAAATTCGTATATCATTCATGAAACAAAATTGATAATTCAGCGAAGCCAATAATAAATGATAAATCATAAAATTTTTAACTTTTTCGCTCATTTTATGCGTGAAATACTTGTGAATATTTTAACCCACTCGAATAGAATCTGTTTGATCACTTTTTCATGACTTTTGCTTGAGTAAATTCAATTGAAATATTATGGAAAAAGTGGGATTTTCAACATCTCCCACATTATTCGACATTTCTGACTTAACTCTCGTAAATACTACGGTTGAATACTTCATGTGCCCTACAGCGCACATCATGTTTGGCACTGCATACACCGGTAATCTACACAATATTTAATACAATAGGTCAAAATCGACGTTGACACAATAACTGTATCAAAGCCTGAAGGGTGTACAATATATTTCTACTGTACGATAAACTACTTTTCAAGTACGTACCAACCGGCCATTAATACTGTTTTATCTACGCACATATACGTATGAAGATTCGAACGGTGAATGCACTTCGGCTTAATTTTACGTCACGCCATCGTTGCATTCGAGAGAGCTAGCGCACATGGGACAGTTGGAATTGCCTCGGGGGATCCTATCGTCTTTTGTCTAAGAACAATGCCACACCCGACACAAAAGTGACTAAGTGCCCGTAATACTCGCTATTATGTGCGCTTCCTATCTTGTGAAATTGCTTTTTTTCCCCCTTTTTAATTATTTTCATTCGCACATAATGTGTCTCCTTCGTCTTGTATGCTTCACACACTGCCACAGCGCACTCGATCTCCGCCTCCCATCACTCATGAAAATTCTTTTGTAATTTATAGCGAGCTGTCATTCCGACTATATGACAGAGCAGAACCGGTGATGGAAATAAATATTCGTTATGAACGTTGAAGTAAATGTTCTGAAAGAATTATTCCATGGCTCAATCACTGTAGGACTCGTTGGAGAATTTTTGGTTTGTCTTAACGGAGTGGAAATTGCTTCAGGTCCACCTGAAGTACGATCAGCACTCGATTCAGTTTTTGCAAGATTCGACTGATCAGATGATTTCTGATGAGAACCTGACCAAGTTTTGATACAGTGGATCGGATTCCAAAAACTGCAGGCGAGTTCAGATCAAATTCTGGTCAGGTAGGCACGATCAGGTGACTTCTGATGATCAGAATGAAACCTGTGACCCCAGTGACAGAAATGTGAACATGGAAGCATTCCATTTTCCGCGCTAGCAATAGATTATATATGTATAATACATGAATGCTGTATTATTTCCAGAAATATATAATATGAGTACTGATAATTTCGATGAATGCATTTTCCGAGAGTTATATTTGCGGTGGAACACCTGCTACCATTACTTTCATCGGAATGAAAATGGGTTCATAAGTTCAAGTCACTATATTAGTGAATGAATATAAATATCTCCAACAATGGGTGAACGTTTAAAGATATCTGTTCGTCGCATTTTAATATCAAAGGTGAATAGAGTACAGGATGGTAAATTCTATTGAGAAATTTTCAGTAGCAAAGTGATGATAAGGGTTGAATGTCCAAGTGGAAGATGGCGTTAAGTAGCCAATTACGTTGAGTAGAGCTTGAACAAAATGCGGCAACCACTACCGTAAATATCCTTTCATGATAAATGCTCGCTTTCATTTTAGAATCATTGCCTTTTCCCATTATAAATGGCTTATTCAGTATATTCCGCGATTCTCCTGCATGGTTTTGAATCAGTCAATTGCGACATATACCGATGAATGCACCAGATATATTGCATCTTCTTCATATCCAACCACTTGCCGAGTAAAAAGCCAACTATTCAACCTCAATACCATGAGTGCAGCCACAGAGCGGCGCAAAGGAAACGTAATACGTTGTAGTGTTATATTGATCAAAGTGAATTAAATCCTCGAAATGGAGGCTCAAAAAATTTTATATTTGATCTAGAAACGAAGGACATCAGCGGGAAGAACAACATTTGAAGACTTCTCTCGTCTTTCTGCGTGGGATTTTGTCATCTGTATTCAATGCATGGGAGTGATTTCCGATCCTATTCTCATCAGAAAGATCGGATCCTGACATTTTGATGAGGTACACTGTCAGAATTTTTTTGAAATTTCATGGAAGATATAGTTAATCTCATGAGAGTGGAATTGAATCGGATTTAGGAAAAAAAGGTCGTGATATTTCAAGTTTTGAGTAGACTTCACGGAAATTCATGAGTTTTCAGTGGGAGTGAAATGGAAATTTCACAACTTGATTGCATTATCATTGGAGTATGAATATTCAGAAGCAAAATTACATGAATTTGTAATTTTTCCCTGAATTTTCTTGATTTTTATGAATTTTCACAGAATAATTGAACGGAAAAATCAAGTATTTTATTGATCTCCAAATCGTTTGATCAGAAAATTAATGGAATATTTGATTTTTCAATGACAAAATTTCCTGAAATTTCAGTGAAACTTGAACACGATTAAATTTTTCGGAATTTGGCACGGAAAATTCAGACCAAAATTTTTAAGAGTGCATGGATCCAAACAAGCGTTACATTTCTGAAACAAAACTAAACTCAGTTTTTACAGATCAGTCACTTAGTGGAGGCTCATTCGAGATTCCACTCAAGAGCACTTTCGGGAAATATCTGATGACTTTAAAGGTCACAGGTATTATTATTAGTTATATCTTATACTCGGATCTGGCCAAAAAAGGAGTTTTTGACACTTTTAGGGTTCTTGCACGTTTGTCAGAATATTTTCCAAGCATTTGATTATCGAACCAATTGTAAGTGAAAGGTTATTGTTAAATTATAAAAAAAACGAATATGGAATCACTTTCGGGTATCAAATACGGCGTTCAATTATAAATGGTTAGAATCTGGATGCGAAAAATAACCATGGTAATCAAAATTAGCGTGAATCGTTGACCGTGTAATAAAATAAGACGGGTTATTTCAAGTTTGGTATTTCAAAGTGGCCTTGCGGCGGGGATAGGCAATAATATTAGATTTTTTTTTATTTTTGGTTCCATATATATACTCTGTCGGATTTTTACATTTTGTTCTCTTCCCTATCTGCGTTACCATAGGCCGACTTACTTTATCCCCAACTGCACCCCATTCGGGATTGGACTGCCAGGGAAACCATGGAAAACCTCAGTCGTGCAGCCGGTCGATAATGCAGGGATTGCACTGTGTCCATTGGTCACACTGACCCAATGGGCACAGTGGTTCTCTACATTCGTGCCTAGCGACTGTAGTTCCACGCGGTTAGGTGTGCCTAAGCGGACACCCATCCAAGTACTGGACAGACTGAACGCTGCTTAGCTTGGATGACCGCCGGAGCCGCACACTCTCCGCGTGACCACTATACAGCCACTAATAATATTATATTTTGACAATATTAAAAAGGTATTATCTCCGTATATTGTTCAAAGTTTAATTTTTTTTTAATTTTTTCTATTTCATTGGTTTTATCAAAGTAATTCTCGATTTGAAACCTCTCCTCTAGCCTGCCTACCCTCCTTTCTTTTCCTCTCATTGTTATTTGCGGTATCATGGCCGTCTTACACTTAGCTGTTCCCCATTCGAACTAGGACTGCACGGGAAACCATGTAAAACCCCAGTCGCACAGCCGGCCGATTGTGCAGTGCCCTAATGTATCCATCTGTCACACTGACTAGATGGAGACACTAGGCCGCTCCACCGTACCTACCGCCCGCAATTTTTGTGCGAGCGAGGTGTTCCTGAGCGGTCACCCATCCAAGTACTAACCCAGCTCAACGCTGCTTAGCTTGGATGTCCGCCGGAGCAACACCTCACCCACCTAACCATTACGGTCGGTTGTTCAAAGTTTAATTATATTCAACAATTTTAAAATATTTTAGAATTTATTAGCTAAGTTTTTCGATTGATGGTGAATAAAATATTTGATAATACTGAAATGTAATTTTTTAATTAACAAGCTAATTCTTAATATAGGTACTTGATTTTCGATTATCCAAATAATCGTCAATTTTCCTACCTAAATTATTGGTTGATAAAATATTTAGAAATTTAAATGTACAAATTAATGGTTACCTTAATATTTAAAATTTTAAGATTTATGTTAAAAATTGACAACTTCACAATTTAATGGTAATTATAATTGATTGATATAACTATCACTGCCTTACGGTTACTTCGAAATAATGAACTCTCAATTTATAAAGACCCCTTTCCCTTATTCTTAGTAATAACCATGATAATTATAGTCTTACCTCAATACATCGAGTCGGATCAATGATTAAATATACGCGACAAGTCACCTGAGATCATTACGATTCAATGAATATGAACGGTTTCGTTAATAATTTGTGACTGGCAGCAATGGTTAGGAATGCGGTTTGCGGCTCCGACACTCTTGTAGCGGAGCAGCGTTGAGTTCAACTACTAATTGGATGGATATCTGCCCTCAAAAGAGTTCCTATCCTTCAACACCTCACGGATCCCTTGCGTTTCAAAGCGTGCTGTACGTTCGATACAACTAGGATGAGATGACTTATAATCAACGGAAAATTATGAAACCGATATGCAATTTAAGTAACAGTATTCTTTTTTTCGTTGTTATTCCTTTGGTTCACGTACTTTTCACAGTTTTGGAAATAATCCGTTTTAAACAGAATCATGCACGTTTTCATGCTTAGACAAAAATCTACATCATTCACCATAATTTCAATATTATCTCATATGCCAGGTTCATATTTGAGCCATACGTCAGTAATAATCTTAATCCTTCCATCGGGGGATCCTAGTGAGAAATTAAAGTCTGAAAATCACTTCTTGTAACATTATGCTTAGGGAAGAAACGTAACCGTTTGAACTTTGATCGAGATGTTGCATGAGTTAAACACTCAAGATATTGAAAAAAATCACAAGTCATGTGTTTTAGGCTATGGAGAATCTATCGCCAGCGAAAACAAGCAGAGGACCGGGCCATATAGGCGTGATATCTTCGATTGATTTTCGAATTCCTCGGAAAAAAAATTTGACCGTCACACGACAGCGGATCGAGGTCGGTAAAGTCGGGGACGATAATTCAGTGCTTGAAGCATATGGACAAGTATAACAGACACAAACATTCATCTCACTGTTACAACCCCACTACTAGCCGAAGCGTGCGATGTTGTCCGATCAAAATTCGACTGTTACACGGAGAGAAATGTATGAGAAAAATTACCGTGCCCGCACAGTAAAGTTGGTTCAGATGGTCTTTCCAGGCCAAATGTACCGCAAAGAGTAGGAAAAAGTACTGTTGCACGAGTCATTTTTCGGATAAATGTGGGGAAAAATTCTTGTGCAGCACGGTAAAATCGAAGCGACAGTGAATTTTTACGAGAAATACGAGAAAAATTATGACACTGACTGGCAAATTTTTCCGGTGCTCTACCAGAATCCTAGGACCCGATCGCGCATTCGTAAGATTTCGGTACTCTTCGTCCCCCCTCCGCAACCACGAACATCGACTCAACGTGACCAGATGATTTATTCCGTCGCCTCCTCTAGCCTCCTCTCTCACATATCTCCTTACTGAAACCCCAGGTTAATGTTTTTCATAATATCAATTCAGTGAAATATTAATTAGTGTTGTGATAAAACGGTTAAGAAATAAAATAAGTGCCCTTTATTTTCGCTTCATGAGGTGTATAACGCTGTAGATATACATTGGCCTGTCAAACGTTCCACATACGTTTGCCGCGCATTCCGCTTTTAATATGGGAGAGAGGATATGGAGGAGAGGTTAAAATAAAATTAATAGGATGATATGCTGAATGACAATGTTTACTCATTTTTAACTATTGAATGAAATTTATCATGTAATAGAAAACAGTCAGGGATCAAGCTTTTATTGTGCGTTACCGGAATTTTTACTATGCAGCACCGGAATTTTTCTGGTGCTAGACAATTGAACCCACTTTACCAGACGACACGGTAATTTTTGCCTGAATTTCGCCTGAAAAATTCTGGAATTTTTTTCTCCGTGTACCACTGGAATCACAAGCCCTCCATTATCTGTGTACATTTTCTTTAATAATTGTTTTTGAGACCGTAAAATTCCGCCATAACCCTTCTAATTTGACGAGAACAAACTTGATTATAATCCTCACAAGTCGTCAGATAGTATTTTCATCGCCGTGTGACCTACAATATTTTATGTCGCACGTAAAATGTAAAATTACTTGAATAAATGTTTCAAATATAAGAAATTTACTTCTCAGTGATGAATCTTTTTCCTTAATGTGAAGAATCACCTGAACCTCGTATTTTTACTAGAATTTTGGATTAAATTTACCGAAAATAGACCTCGATTCAGAGTAACGTCAGTATTTATATAAGTTTTATAAAAGTTTCCTCCCCGTCTTCCTCGCCAATTTATCCATGATGACACATCCTTTCCTCTGGCAATGTTCATTAGTCCTCGAAGCAATCCATTTGCAGTATTTCAAGCTATTCAATTATCAAATTGATGCCTGCAGAGTGAAAATTGTTGATTGCACATTCCGAGCATTATCAGTAATAGTAATGCCTACTGACCTCACCTGCTACCGCTGAATTATTCAACAAAAGGGTAGCACATTGATCTCAGAGTCAGACACTGAAATATTATTCATATAATTCAAAGTAATGAGCCGCGAGTGTGGCACCATTTGGTACGATCGAGTGGTGTGTCGAGTTTTAACGGAAACACTGGGGAAGCCGCGAAAAGCCCAAAAGACCGAACCAATGATGAAGTACATCCGCATATATAGGCCCATATATAGTAGTCACCAGTACCTGGTGAAAAGAGGGTAAACGAACATTTGCTACGTTATTCCGCTTCTCCCTTAATTCGATTTTTTATCTTAAATACCGAAAATTGTCACTGGGACTCCGAGAATGCCAGGGTGCTGGGACAATCTCGATTAACGGCCTTCCATGAATTACATGTTCGTTCGGGATTCGAGAGGTTTTCTTGTAGACATTCCCAGAGTATAATGAAGGTAACAAATTCCGATATCGACTTTCCTTTTTGGAATCTTTATTCTTCATTTTTTTTCCATCTGTGGGGGAGAGTTTTTACCGGTTTGAGTGAGGTATTTCAAGAATCTCCACCGATCATTAGCGGAGAGAGCTCTGATTTTCTGTTTAAGTAATTAAAGAGGATACCTCGATCGAACAAGTTTTTAAATGAAGATTTACCAGTTGATTTACCATGGAATATCTAGAATTTGATATGAAATAGTTGGCATTTAACATGCTCGTTATCCGGTTTGACAACCTCCACTACACCCAATGAATATCAGAATTCTTCATTTAGTCAATTATCATGTAACTGTCGATATTCATGAGAGAGAAATCCTAATTTCTCTTGGAGCCGAAAACTCGAATTGAGGTTTCATTTTACATTGTAAATTGTCCTGCGACAGATTATTGATAGAAACTCCATTAACATCGATGGGAATTTCATCGGTTGAGACAATAATAAGTGATGAAAAAAAGAGGACAAATAAATCGTGAAAATGGAGCAATGGAGGGAAAGGGTGTAAATGGATGGAAAAAGAGTAGAAAGAAAGGGGGAAGAGAACGACGACGAAAAGTGAGTGCAGAATCTTCTCTGTGCAGGCCTTAGATTCCCCGGGGTTTCCAGGAGATTAACGAAGAACTTGGTTCTGATCGTGAAAGCAGTCGGCGTAGGTATACTTTCCTCTAATTCGCGGGGAAGTTCCTCCTTAATTCACCGTCTACCCTCTCCCATGTCACTTCATCTCGCCTCGTTCAACTCCATGCCCCGGGCCACACTCCACTCTTTTTTTTATTCCTTCCCCTTCAACGTTCACGCAGCAGAGTTTTTCCCCTGGCAGTCTCACATTCCCTTGTCCCACTTCCTTCTCCCTCCACCCCACCCGCCGGTCCGCTAACCACTACTTCATTCCCATACATGAAACTTGTACCATTGTTTACTTTTCAAATTGTTCGATAAACTTTCACGGAATTTTTTGTCCGCTTTCATTAGATTTTTTACTCTCCCGGATCTTGAATAAAGGACGATGTCATCTGTATTCATAATCTGGACAATGTACCCAGGGTGATGAGGAGAAAATCGAGTTTGAACAGGGCTCCATCAAGATATCAATAGGATTTTGTACATAGGATCCTCTGTTGAACAAATTTTTCCCGGATAATACATATTTTCAGCTTGATTCTTGTCATAAAAAAATTCATGAGAGAATTTCGGAGAGAAAAAAAGTTTCGGGTTCCAGTACCTGTCCATGTTTTCAGTAAATGGTACTGAAATCTAGAACTATGGTAGTGGAATCAAGAACCTTTGAGGAAATTCAAATACTGGGTGCAAATACACTCTGTGCATCCACACCGTTTTCCAGTGTAGATGCACAGAGTATATTAATTCCACTGTTAAGTAGCAAAGCATATTATTGGTCATACGGCCTCGCCTACGGCTCGGAGGCCAACGCCACACGAGTAAAAAACTCCATCGCAACAGCCCAGGAACAATATTTTTCTATAGTGATTTTCAAGTTTTCGAGTTTGGGAAGTATGTAATACCAATTCGCAGACGAGAAATCGTGAGAAGCAGTACAGAAAACAAAATTTCTAGTTCAGATGCTCATATTCGCCAGAATAGTATATTACGGTATGAGTAAAAAAAGTAGTTGTTGACAAGTGGGATTATAGACCTCGCCTTTGACTCGGCCGCACCGCAAAAATTGGATATTTTTTGCAGTGCTGTAACCCTCACACTCATCAGGAAGTAGATTTTTCCATAAACTATATTGTAAGATATTTTATGATACTGGTAAGAAAAAGGCGGTTCTTTGTGCGCGAAGCGTGCAAAAAAGTTCCTTTTTTTCATTTGTATCACAAAAGTTTTCTCGACCTAATGACGAACTGTACTATTACGATTTCGTGTTTGTAAATTTCGATGATTTTTCCCTGTATTTTACGTTCATTGAATATGCAACCGTCACCGAATTCAGTACCGGAACGATTATGTACACTGATAGAAAGGATATTGTTAACAAATGGATTTGTTTGGAGATGAGGGTCTGTTCGGTCTCACCAAATGTTCATTCGTTAATCGTTAACAAATGCACATTTGGGGAGCCTTGTTTGACTCGCTTTTCACTGTTCAAGTGACCCATTCTTTAACTATCAACGAATATTCATTTGGTCATATTGAACTCTACCATGCGTTAATAGTTAACGAATCTCGTTTGGAATAAATGAATCAGTCTATCAGTGTATCGGAGAATAGTATATTACGCAACAAGTGCGTAATGGGTTTTTTGGCTCGTGGGAACTTGTAAAACGAGCCGAAGGGGAGTTTTATAATCCCACGGGTCAAAAAACACCATTACGCACGAGTTTCGTATACTATTTTATGTCATAGGGCCCAGAATCCGCGATTCTACCGAGCGAAACGAGGTTAGAATCGCGTGATTCTGGGCACCTATGGCATAAAATTTTTTTAAATAACTTGAAAAAAAATCGAGTCGCATTGTGTTAATAATTTTATCAATTTCATGGGGGAATTTTCAGAATTTCAATATCTACACTATAGTGTAGACGAAAGATAATGAATTTTTATTAATCACAGCAAGGGTCCATATGAAACAGACGCCAGCTAATAGGACAAGCTCTCGGGTCCATATGTTGCGTGGCCGCCGTACTTGAGGGATTAACGACAAAGAACAAAAATGCTATTTCAATCGTAAAATACGATGTCTGTTTCGCAAGTTACGCATAAGTAAACTGTAAAAGATGTTCCTATTAAGATCGTAGTTTACGATTTCTCAAGCGTTAAATACGTTTAGTGAAAGGTAAAAGACGCTGTGTTCGGGTGTAATTTGCGTTTTTATTTTGACCGTAAAATTCCTCCTTTTGGAGCCTAAATTCCCATTTTCATGACGAAGAAAAAGTCACCAGACATCATATCGGCGTTAACTTTAAATTACGTTCAACGAACCGTAAATTACTCTCAGCAAAACGTAATTTACGTTTATGTTCTTCTGTGTGTAATCCACACAGTTTTGTGTGAAAAATAAAAGTCTACTCGAAGGTGAATTGAACTGCCAAAACAGAGTTGATTTTAATACCGAAATGACCCTCCACACCGGAGACATTAACACATTAAATCTTATTTTTACTGTATCATGATTCGTGACAGAGGGGAAGAGGTCGCCTAAGTTATGATGTTATACCCGAATTAAGGCCCAGCCTGCACAATTTTTTTTTAGTTATATCCCTAGATTCCCCAGACTTCCCCAGAATCCATGCTCATTATACCCGTTTACGGGGATACTAATAGTGGGCGTAAAAATGCATGTAAAATTCCAATTTAGGGATCAAATGAAAGGACATAACCTGTCACATGTCGGCAATTATGTTTCAAGTGTGTGTTCCTTCAGTACGAATTATAATTAGTGTTTGCTCTAGGGCTCAAAAATGGTCGGGCCTAAGAGGGTTAGCTCCAAAATTGTGAGACCCAAATTGTGCAAAATGGTCACTCGATAAATGAAGCCCGAAATGCTTGGGCCCAAAATGGTCAAGCCAAAAATAGCCTGGCCTTAAATTTTTGGGCTCAAAATAGTTGAGCCCAAAATGGTCAGGCTCAAAAATTGTCAACCGCAAAATATGACAAAAAATAATCGGGCCGAAAATTACGCCAAAATGCGGTCAGGTCCAGAATAAGACCCAAATTTTAGAGCTGTAAAAAACATCTTTAATGATCTTTCAAAGATCTTTTTATATTATTTTTGGAAGATATTTCGAAGACACATTTTTATCTTCCAAAGATCTTTCGCATTATATTTGAAAGATTTTCCGAAGACAAATTTTCATCTTCCGAATAATCTTTCTGCGACACAGAAAAGATCTTGCAAATAATCTTTCGAAATATCTTCCAAAAAATTTTCCGAAGATCTTCCAAAGACGGAATTTTTTTTACCCGGGTGGTGTTGACTGTAATCATGATGGCAATTATACTTGTGATCATTGTGAATAATTCCTTGGTACTCAGACTAATTAATTTTGTGAATATTCTTCCCAAAGATTTGTCAAGTTTTTCTAGCGGGAAGATTCTCAATTAGTTTTCGATTAAAATTACTTTCTTAGGTCTTTATCATCATATACAAAATTATCAGTGAAGAAAATCGAAGGACATGTCAAGAGAGAACAGAACTTTTCCATTAACCTATTCATGGTTGGACGAAAACCATAAACTGATTTTGACAAGTATTAACAGTTGATTTTCAAATAAAATTATTATTATGAAATTTTCGAAATTTTCCAAGCAAAGAAAACTACCCCATTGTGAGAAAAAATTTGTCTTTCTCATTTCTTCGATTTTTTATTCGTTTTTTCGAGTTTTTCATTGGGTCACTCCAAATACTATATTCTGAAACTCATCCAAAATAAAGATTTTCAAAATTTTGGACATTTTTCGAGGTACCCGATCGTGCCCCGGCTACCCCTAATTGTGAAGTATTCATGAATTCATGTTGTTAAGCAAGAACATAAATCAACGTCAGCGGTCACTATCTGCACGTGTCACCCGTCACTTAGAATCCTGGGCAGTTCATATACTTCGTTTCTCTTTATCAAAAAGTTCATGTATTGCATCTTGCGCGTCAGTCTATTCGAATGATTTTACTACCATCACTCGTGTCAACCTGTTCAAGTGGTGCATGCAAGTACAATAACAGCATCGAGTTGTTCTTTGCGGTTGGATTTTTCGAGAGTACTTAAAACCTTGATGCGAGTGTAGCTTCACTCTTGCCGTTTGATAGTTAAAAAATCCCATGCAAAACTGTCGTGCACTGTAATCTCTAATCCAAACCTTCATGATGAGTGTATAAATATAACTGTAACAGTCTGAAATTTCTGACTACGTAATATGATACACAGTTACGGTACAAAGAACCGCACACCCACCAGTGGTATTGTGGAAAAAATATAAAATACAGCGTGATGTACGTATTTACGAAGTAAACTTTCTACAGTCAGAGAATCGAGGATGAGGATGCAAACGGGACAAACGTCGTGAAATGAAAAGAGAAAAGTAGAGAGATATATGTGTAAGACTGTGCACTAAAATTCTCTGAATTCCAAGCGTGTGAGTTTCTCGAGGTGGGCTTAACCATTTCTGGTATGTTGAGAATACAGTCGTCCAGTGGTTGAACTAGGGCTCCGGTGGATTAGAGAAATGGTAGCATGGACTGCGGTGGAATCGTAATAAATAGCCATCCGTGTGACAAAAGGGAACCAACGAGACGCGTGTGGAGCGAGTTAATTTGGAAGTTTTAATAAACAACGAACGGGTTGGGCTAGATATGCTGGTGGTTGTGGAGGCGGGTTTACGATGTGGAAAACTGGTGAAACAGGGACCAGGAATATGTGGAATGAGGAAAATAGACAAAGGGGCCCGGGACAGTGCCCTTCTTACCAAGTATGTTGGAGTGAGAATTCTACGAGGTTTTACATAATTGATTAAAGACTTGCTCCGGCGTTGATGCTGTGAGCTCTCAACTCAAGTATCTTGATGATGTATATTAGGTATGCCCAGGCTGTGATAAATCGTGAAAAGAGTTTATGCAAAAAACAGACTATTTTATATCTGCCAGTTTCCATTTCACACGTATCTTTTTAGTGTGAGATTATAGCTCGTTTTCGTATTCTTGAGAGGCGCTTAAGCATGTCAATGGAGTTACCAAGTGAGTTCTCGTGCAACAGTTTTTTTTTATGAATCGTAAAACGAAACTTTTTACTGAGAAAATTTCTTTGTTAGGAACTTTAGACAGATAATAACCCTTATTGAGGCCATTAAAACTTTTACATCCTGTGTTTCGGAAAATTAATTATCGTTATCACTTCATTCTTTCCATTGATTGAGCAATTTAATCATTTTTTCTTCTCCTCTGATGTGAGTTTACACGGTTCGTGACGATAAAATCTGTATATGGGTAGATCTACGCCAATTCAGCAGGACAAAAAAGATGATGCTGGAGATTTTCGACTCAATTTATTTCTGAAAAGATGGCGATTGGACAAAAATGTTGAAATTTTTGTTTACAAATATTAACAAGTGAGGGGGTTATGATTTTTTTTTAACTGCTAGTTTTGGTCCAAAAATTTTTGTTTCGTCATATCTGCATGGAAAGTTCGATTTTCCTCTACAAATGATGGGAGGAAAGTGGCTTACTTCATTCCTCGGATTTCTGATGTTTTTGACGATCCTCGAAATGACATAACTCACGTTCCTCCCTAAATTTACGAAGAAAAATCGAACTATACCGTGCAGTTATGACGAAAAACAGTATTTGCACCTAGGTAGCAAAACGTGTTTTCCTCCCTTGGTGCACAATCTACCATTTTTTCCAAATTGACCCTAATATCTCTGCAGGGTTTGAAACTATCAAATCGCCCTTCGGCCCACTCAAAGAACACGGGAAAATCTTCAAAATGAGACGTCATACATAAAATTATCTTCAGTTTGATGGGGTTTGTACAAGAAATCGTTTCTTTTTAATCGTTAATTACTGAAAAAGCTTTTTTTTTTATCTGAAATTTTCACCAAAAATTATCAATAAAATGTCAAAAATTTTAGCGCCAATTAGAATAGTAGCGATTTTCGATCGTTGTCAATACTTGTCCCACTCAAAAAAATAATAACCGCCTAACTACGGTGAAAAACAAACTCTAATTGGTGCTAAAATTCCATTCACTTTATTGAAAATTTTTGGTGAAAATTTCAGTTGAAAAAAAAATTGCTTTTTTAGTAATTAATGATTGAAAAAAAACGTTTTCTCGTATAAACCCTGTCAAACTGAAGATAATGATTTGTATGACCTCTCATTTTGAAGGATTTTTCATGTTCTTTGAGTGTGCCAGAAGGCAATTTGATAGCTTGAAATCCCGCAGAAATATTGAGGCCTATTTGGAAAAAAAAAATTTGTGAACAAAAAAAAGTAATTTTCAAAACATCACAACTCCCTCAATTATCAATATTGTTCCTTCTTCAAATTTATTGTCTAATTGCCATATTTGCAGAAAAAAATTGAAACAAAAATCGGCAGCTTCGACTTTGATTTGCTCATATATTAATTAAGATGTCACGAAAATGAAGTATGCGTCATGTCAGGAATGGTTAGAAAATGGTCTTTTTCCTACTGACTTGACGCACGTAAAAACCGACGGTAATTTTCCATTCCTCAATATAACACATACATACACGTAGAGAAAAATTCAATAAAAATTACCGGAACAAAAAACGTAAAAATTATGTTTCGAAACGTAATGCGCGAGCGAAGTAAAATTCAATAAAAAGTGTGAATCGGAACTGAAATTGTACGGATCGCCACGTGAATTCTACGATTTGTTCCGTAAAAATTAACCACCCATCTGATGACTCACTGTTGTGGGAACAAGTCGTTCCGTAATTTTTCCCCAACCATTGAGAAATTTTATGGAATTAAAAAGTGTTCAACGTTTAAGAATTTTTTACGTTGGAGGCATAATAAGTCGGAAAGTTTCGGTAAGATTTTACTTCTACTGCAAAAATTACGTGACAATTTCGTACTTTGTTCGGTGATGAACCTGAAAATTCACTGAACGATTCAGATTTATTCTCTTCCATTCCTATAAAAATTGCCGACAAACGATTCCCCATTGCAGATTATGTGAATTGTTCCGTAATTTTTACTGAATATGTCTCTCCGTGTATGAGTGTATGTATTCGCACACCAATAAAATGCATGCCCGTTTATTTTTCTGTCACCATGATGATTGTCTGTTTATCTTTGCTCTCTCTACTTTTATATTTTTTCTCTTCGTTTAATCTTCGCCGTATCCCACTCACATATACATTTATATATTGCCTGAGCTTGGCGAACATGAATCTTGCATACTGGAAACGATGCATCTTACATTTAGACAATTTTGTATGCATTCACTCTTCACATTTTCTACCGGTTATTTCATGTATATTTCAAAATTAAAATAATTTATTAGTCTTTTTATAGAAAAGTTTTGTATCATTATATATTACATGTAGACTTACAGTACATGGAGAGTTCAAAATGTATAATTGATTCTTACTCCATCGGATCACGACGAAACATTAATGCGCACTGTGAGCTTCTTGAAGTTCGGAACTTTGTTCATCAAATTCAGCCAGGGGGCTTATTTTAGTCGTCTTTGCTGAAACATGGAAAATGTCATTTTTACTGAGGTAATAAAACACCCAGAAGTGATTCCATCATGAAAATTAGTTGCAAACATCCAAAAAAATAACATTTGATTCAGATAAAGTTTAATTGAATGAAATAAATAAATTTATTTAATTAGTACCAAATAGTTCTTTTTCAAATGAAATAAAAAATTTTATTCAACGTTTTGTTTACATTAAATAAATGTTTTTTTAGTATCAATAAATCTTTATTTGATGCAAATAATTTTTTTCTTTGAAATAAATAAATATTTACTTGATACTAAAAATTTACTAGCGCTTTGAGTTGGAAATAAAATCGATAAAGGTTGAACGAAAAACATGCAATAATCACGTAAGACATTTAGGGTGAGAGGCGGGGACAAAATTTTTGTTTCATGGTGTCACTATCAGGGAAACGATGATGAAAGAAGGCCGTATAGGTTGAAGTGAAAAGTGTAATAAAAAATTGGATCAGAGTGTTTCTAGAGAGCTCAAATCGTTCAGATTTCACATTTCTTGGATTAGGTTCGTACGACCTTTTTCCACATAGCCCACGAATATCATTGAAACACACTTCCGAAGTCCTTTTATTTTCTTAAAATAAGAAAACTATTTATTCGAATTAAATGAATTATTTTTTCAAATTTAATAAAAGATTTATTTGGAGTAAATAAATTGTTTGATTCACGGAAAAAAAAATATTCTCGAATCGGGTATATAATATTCCGGATTCTGGAATACACATATTCCTGATTCCGGAATGTTATATTCCGGAATCCGGAATAATATTGCGGAATCCGGTATATTATATTCCGGAATCCGGAGTAATATTCCTGAATCCGGTATATTATATTCCGGAATCCGGGATATTTTATTCTCGTTTCCGGAGACATCCCCAGAGGTTTGCCGACTGTTCAAAGGATAAAGGGAGTATCGTGAGATAATTTCCGATAACAAACTTTTGGTTGATCAGAGTATTTGGGGTGAAAAATTGAGTTTTTCACCCTCTCAAAACACTGTCGAAAAATTTTCCCTGAATTTTTCGGATTTTAGTCTTGAAATATCAAACAAATTACAGTTCCACTGAAATTTCAGAAAATTTTGTCACTGAAAATTTAGGATTTTCATGGAAAAATCCATGGAAATTGTCAATTTCAATTGAATTATTCCACACAGAGAAAAAAAGTGGATTAGCTGTAGAAACTAGTTTCTAGATTTTAGAAAGTCCTGTTCTTAAGCTTTATCCTTGGTGGGATCATAAAAATTAATCAATTTGGGGATTGTTTTTAAGAACTCATATTTTCTAAAGCCAATTCTGAATTTTTCTTAATTTTAGAAAATTTTCAGATTGAACTAAAAAAATTCTGCAGGGGCATTTAAAGGGCATAAGTGCCCTTATATTGGAAATTTCAGATGTGAGGAGGGGGGATTTTGTAAAAAGGGGGAAGGGAGATTGTGAATTGACAATTCACAACCCAAACAATTGAATTGGTGAGTTTTTCAAAAATATCTCCGCAACTAAGAGATAGTGAATTTTTATTGAAAAATTAGGGGGGGGGGAAGGCAATTTTCCGGAATATAATATTCCGGAATCAGGAATATTATATACCCGATTCGAGAATTTTTTTTTCCGTGTTAATATAAGTAAATCCTGCTTCTTGAAAGAAGTAAAAAAATTGAAATTAAAATTTTTATTTGATTTAAAAAAAAACATTTTTCTGGGTGAATTTTTTTTTCTTTACGTTCCTCTGCTTCAGAACGAAAAATTTTTACTCATCATTTCTCTATCGCTGAAATTGCTTCCGTCATTTTTGTACTTTCGTCACTAATATCATTACGCCAGGAGTAGGAACACTGGTGCTTTGATCTTAACAGGCAAATTTTTTCCCCTCATCTGTGTCCACACCTTAACGAGATGGGCGACAAAAAGGATTATCTGTCCACGGTTCTATCCTAGTTTGTGAGAGAAGCTAAGCGAGGAGGAGAGGAAAAAATCGTCACTGTGAGCCAGACAAGTCGAGAAATATGGCACGAGCAAGCCAGGAGATATGATTGATCACTGAAACGACAATCTGTATATAGAAGATTCTACAGCCTCAAAAATGCCTGTGTACGCCAACACGCATTCACTTTGTGATATTGAAACCTCAAACACTTGTAATTATCCATGTGACTCGGAGTCCGGAAAAAAATACGCTTGCGCCGGTGAATAATCAGTAACAACAAGAAGAAGTATATTGCATTTAAACTTTGCGTGCTGGTGAATTCGTGCGAGAGAAAATTTTGGTGAGTGCGTAGAGCGCGTGCGCGCAGGTATGAAGCGTTCCAAGCATGAAACACATCGTGGAGCTTTCGTAGTCGGCAACGGCCGCTCGCGGCGTAAACTTTTCCCTCCTCCACGCTGAGTCACGTGCGCAGGATATACGTTAAAATTTCATAAGAAACTAAATTCATGGAGAATAAAAATCAATTTAACGTGAAATACAGAGTGACATTACCATTTGGATTTCAGATGTGTGAAATTGAAAACGTTTAATTGCTCACGCTAATTTGTGATTTGTTTTAATATCAAGTGAAAGAATCAGTTATCATTATTCATGTCCCGATGGAAATTTTCCCGGTTGATTTAGTATCGAGTGCCTTCGGCATAATGTTGGTCATGGAGGTGGGAATGGGGAAATTCTTCGCGTGTTTCCCAAACTTTCGTGACACTGTCGCAAGCAAGTGCGGGCTTCATCGATTTCATTAATTCAGTAATATCCATTGTTTTCATGGAATTAAGATACATACCAATCTGCTCATTGTGATTAACATCCATCGTCTTGGAATTTATTGAACATCATTAGAGTAGGATATGAATGATTTAGACGTTAGAACACGAATTAATCCCGAGATAGGGAACGGTAATGAAATTCCTCGGAAGAGGATTTCGCCGATAATTTTCTTCAGTGTAAAAACGGCTTTTTATTGTTTTATTTTCTGCATTCAAATCGTTCAAATGGAAGTTGTCAATTTTTTTGTTTGTGATAAAATTTTTTGAGAATCTCTCGTTACTGAATTGATCGTATTTCCTCAATTTTTTATCCCAATTGTCGCTCTTGTTAAACCACGTTGCATCAACTATGCATCGACGTTGATGAATAACGTATAACGATAATCTCAAGAGAAATCTTTAGGACGCCCTGAAAATTGATGTTCAGTTTCAAAGAATGGAGATTATTCTTTGGTAAATATTTACCGATATGATGTTACCTGAAATGAGTGGAATTAGTTATCATGATATTAAACAATGCAATATAAAATAATGAAGTTCAATCTTTGCATTCAGAAGCATATTTCTCATTTATTAGCAAATATAACTAGCATGAACGGGAAATACAGCAATTAACGTCAGCGCACTTTTAATTACGGATACTGATATTAACGGTGGGAGGGGATACTTAAAGGGCGATATCGACTACCTCACCCGGTGTTTATAAATTTGCAATATATGTATGCAAGAGGCATCGAAAGTTACACTGTTAGAAATTTCTTGAAATTTCAGTCACAGCGTCGTCTGAATTTTCAATGTTGTGAGTTTGAATTGAATTTCAAATGAAAACGTTCACTAAATTTCTCATTCATCTTGAAAATTCAAAAAAATTGAGTTTTTCATGTTAAACTATCATTGATTTGTCAACGAAAGCTTGAATTTCCAAACTCATCGTGAAAATTGAACATCGCATACAATTCAATTTTCAGGCGATTGAAAATTCAGAGAAGTTATTGCCTGAACTTTTAAAATTTTCAAGGTTTATCAGTCCCGTATGGACCTGAAAATTGAGAATTACTTGAATATTCAAGAAGTTAACTGATTCGTCAATGAAGAATTCTACAGAAATTTCATGTAACTTTATCGTTGTTAAAAATGTCAAGCGTTTTCACTTGAAATTTCAAGAGTAATTTTCTATCAGTGCATCAGAAATTATATTAATATTATTTTTATTAAAAAGCCTCGTTAACAGTAACTAATTCGTTCCATCTTTCCTATCAGTGCATGAATGATTTTTGGACAGAGGGTTATATCGTATTTGCTAATTTCTATGATATTCAAAGATTACTTCAACAGTATTGGAATATCTTAGTACTTAAATATTCGACTCGATGGATTTAATATAGTACATCCCACTAAGGGGTAAACCTCTCAACCGAAAAATATTGCACACTGTTAAAAAAATTTGGCGGAAATTGCGGGTATTCTTTTTGGATTTTTACCACATTTTAGTTCCACTGAAATTTCGAGTAATTTCATCATTAAAAATTCCAAATTGCAGGGAAAAATCAATGAGAACTATAAATTTCAGTTCAATTATTCTCTGAAAATGAATAGAAATTAAGAAATTTCAGGTTAATCTATTATTGAATTCTCAATCATTTGAAAATTCATCGTACTTCGGCGCTGAATATCGATGATTTCATTAAATGTCATTAAAAGTTGAAGTAGGTTGAGGTATTTTCATATCAATGCTGTTGAAAATTGTAGAATTTCCTTGAAGTTCCAGTGAAAACTGAAATTTCATGATTTTGCCCCCGTAAATTACGTACAATGTGAATCTCCTAAAAATTACTAGTCGACTGTCCACGAAATTTCAATTATTTTCTAACAGTGTAGGGCTCATTCGAAAATTGTACCCACCAGCAAACATTTTTGGACTTGGTACATCAAGAGAAAAAATTACTTTTGACAGAGATGATTTCCTTGATACAGAAAATACTCTTGTCAATTTCTAGAATCGTGAAATCTCCTGGTAAATAATATTGTGCTCACACTGAGAGAAAGAACAATTTTAATTGTTAGTATAAGTCTTCCCATAAATTCCTATAGTTTAGGTTATATCTAGAATTTAATGGATTATGAGAATTTATACTTTTCCGATCTGATCACTCATCATCTCCAACTTTGAACTTCTAATGACAAAAAATTGTAGATATAAAGCAAACTACAAAAATTTATGGGAAGGATATCATTTTTTAGTCTTGAGAACGCTTAAAAATTCTTTCGGGAGAAGAGAATCTCACCCTGTTGGAGACCTTTTTTCTCTCAGTTTGAGAACTAAATTATTTATCAGGAGATTTTACGATTTTTACAATTGACAAAAGAATATTTTCTTGCATAAAGTAAGCCTTCTTTATAAAAATTAGTTTTTTCTGTCAGTGAATTTATGATAAAGAAAAAATTTCGTGAAGAAAGCACATGCACACATGGTCAAATCGAAAATGATAAAAATCAATAGTTGATTGGTTTTCTAAATTAATCGTGGCTATAATGCAAATTATCTATGATCACGTAATCACTTGTCATCGCTTAATTTTCCGTTTGAAGTCGGGACCCCCGTCTCATAGTTATAAATATTGCATTTATAATAAATTTTGTTACCTTAATATTTCAAAATTCCATTGCATTGTCCATTTCAGTGGTAAAACTTCTCTCACTAAAAATTCTCACTAAATTCACAAGTATCCAGTGATTCATGGATATCCATAAAACCCATTCAGTTCTCTTCCCTGAGAAAATTCCAATATCTTCGATTGCCCCGATAGAACTCGACCACTTCGAACACGCTGGACTGCACATGAATATGAACATGTTCTGCCCACAGTCAACACAGATAGCCCCCTGAAGCTTGCAACAAGTTGCTTTGAAAATCTCTCAGCTCGGAATGTGCGCTCGACCTGAATTTGCCATTCTATACAACTTTTTTATTCCAAATTTCCCCGCTACTGTTTACAATAAAAAAAGACGAGAAAAATCGATTAAGCTCTCTCTTTCACAATTACTGCATCCCACGCGCTTGTATAAATACTAAACAGTCTCAATTTCCCGGAAATAATTCATTTTTAAAAAAGCATTCACACGTCATTGTTGAATAACCACTTTTCATGTTGCGTTATACTGCCTGCACTCACGAATATAAATTATGTAAATTGTCCTCTTTCATACAGCATTGTCAAACGAGTAATTCAGGTGCTCATCTTCCCATAGGAATTACGTGATCCTCGTTATGAGAACCGAATAAGCTGTTTGTATATTCTCTTGTAGCACAAGTGATGTTTTAAGTACCAAAGACAAGAACCTCCGAGTTTATGGATGAAGAGTATTACAATAAAAGAGGGGTTCTGCAGTAGATAGTTAAATGGATCCTTGATGCTGTTAACTGGCTTTATAACGCAAATTACTAATTCAAGTGCTAAAAGCATGCTTCTACAAGTATCATTCACGATTGAACTCGTATGTATAACGAGCGATGTCTTACATATCATTAGAGGTATAGAATGCCTTCAATTCTCACCCTTTTCCATTCAATGGTATTCAATGCTCCACCTCAAGAACAATCATTAAATTTAATTGACAGTGAAATAACAATGCCACTGCAATTAAGGGATCCGCATCCTTATTGCTGTATATACGTGTTGTGTTTCAGCTGTGAGTGATAATTCCACATGAGTCGGTGCCCCAATCATGATCGAACAAAGTGATAATTGAACCACTGTGAAGAGCCGAGTAATTGTTACATCAAAGCAGAAATTTCCTTTCGACCACGCAGGAAGGAAACAAAATTCTTTTTGATCCTATTAATTTTCAATTTAGATGAATTGAAGTGGCTCTCGTTAGTGTGGATTAGGTGACTAAAACGAAAATGAGTCACAAACAATAACATTGGAGAACTGAACAATTAGCAACCGATAACGACTCAACGATTTCACAATGGATCTAATGGTGGTGTTACTTGTTGTACTGCTGCAGCAAGAGGGTAAGTAGTCTAATGGTTTCGTGAAAGAATATCGATGAGATGTACAATAGTACGTCTTTAGTCGTATCAAGAAGCTCAGCTCGAAAATTCAGTAGCGAAGCGGTAAAACAGTTTAAAATGAAACGGAATCCCTGTGTCTATATGAACTTTTAGAATTGTGTTATCTCCCGTAATTGGTATTTGCTATTCATGAAACTACTTCATTGACTCAAAAATGCAATGATCGAGTCGATAAAGTAGTGTCACAGATAAATATTAATAACTGCAGGAGAAAACATAATTATAGAAGTTAATAGAGACAAAGGGGGTCCGTTTCCCCTTAACTCGACTTAACTCTCAGCCGAGTTTTTGAGAAATATCTCCGAATCTGAGGGAGATAGCGAAATTTTCGCAATTCCTTTCTCGTAGCTCTCAATTGGCTCTATAAAAAAGGTTATGATAAAAATTTTGATATCTGCCTTAGATTCCGCGATACTCATTGGAAATTGACCAATAGTCAAAATCTACTTAAGGCACATTCTCCCAATTATCGTCCAATGTTTCGGCTTCGGTTTTGGGATTGACTTTCAATTTTCACTCAAAAAAATACATATTCTTCGACGAAAAACAAAAAATCTCCATTCAGTGGGTGGACGACTGAAAAACCGCGAAATATCAGATATTCTTATGATTGTCCTAAAAATTCGTTTTTTTTCCGTTTTCATACGTTTATTCAGCTTCTATTGAGAGTCCCAAGTTGAAAATTCGTGGAGATACTCCAAAAAGTATACATTTTCCGAAGAAGAAAAAAATTTTTTTTTCGAGAAGGTGGACAACCAAAAAACCAGTAAATTTTGTTAAAAATTTAAGTTTTCATGGCCGAAAAAGACTGGAACGACAACGAAAATTTGTTTTTCTGAAACTTCAGACAATTTCTGAAGAAAACTTATTAGTGACATTTATTCATAGAATGAAAACTGTTGCCGTGAAAATTGATTGAAAAAAAAGGAGAGAAAAATTTCAACATGCGTTTTCTTGGTTATCAATAAAGATATCGGAGTTTAAATTTAGGGTTGAGTTTCTTTTGATATACATAACAAATTATGAAAATTGAAATTGAAATTGTCAAAATCTAAGCCAAAACCCAGGATGATTATTGGGAGAATGTGCCTCAAACAGTTTTACCGCTTCGCTATTGAATTGATAAGAAAAATTTCTTATACTGAGAAAATAACTTTCATCGAGTAATTTTATACTTGTATGAAAGATGAGGGACAATAGGTTCACAACCAGAAAGCGACATCTCGAACCAATTCAAGTGGCTTTCCGATTAAAATATTTGCGATTTGGGACTAAAAAACTATTGAATAAACTGATTCCATTAGACTTGGGTTGAGAAATAACTTTCTTGTCATAAACAAATTGTCCTCGTCTTTAGGATAAGTACACACATGTTGCCGAAAGTTTTGTTTCTCGGTACAAGATATTTTTTTCGTGTCAAATTTCGAGCTTTATGAGTTTCTTGATACAAGTGGAGACGTACTTCTCGAAAAACTTTTTTTTCTCATTGTACGTCTTGCAGTTGCCTTCGTCGATTCATTTTTTTAGACTTAGGTTACAATAACCAGAATTTAGAGTACCTGTATATAACCAGTCGGACTGAAACTACTTTAATGAAGTTTCTACAAATCACAACTTCATTTGAACTTACTCGGGATAAAATTTTACTCCTCGTAACATGTCGTACATCTGCTCTTGGGTAATTGGCAGTTACCATTGTAATAGGAGTACGTTCATTTGAATCGACTCTTACAATAATACACTAAGTAAATGAACGATCTTGTAAACTTTTTGCCGAGTTCAAAATGAACAAACTTTTGGAGCGTTCCAGTCTTAACTTTTCAAGGGGGTTTGAGAATCTTCTTGACCCTGATGCCTTTAGTTCCAGAGGTGGAGTGAACTGTTTACGATGCGTGTAAATACATGAAACCGCTATCTTCTCGAGTACTATAAAAGTTGGAAATGATAATAGGTATAATGATAAATTCAAGTTGGAAAACATGGTGTGCAACTCTGTGGAGTGAAGGATACAGCATTTCATATGACTTTTAGTCTCTGAATAAAGAAGAAATTTGCTATCTCTATGAAATAAAAGATTCAAATGCGCAAGATGGTGATTTAAAACCCATGATACTGTTGGATGAAAAGATCATGTTTGCGGTGTATGAATTAGAAAATAGATCAAGCACGAAAATCTGACATAGGAGAAATCTTTATGAAAAATTCATGTGGAAAACCCTTTGAAATTCATTGAATACGTAAAAACCATGGCATATCAGTCGCAACAAGGCAAAATTCAGAAATTGAAGAGAGCGAATAAGGCTAGCAGTTTTTACCCCATCGAAATTTAGTATTTGACATTTTTCGGAGGAGCGGGAATAGAATGCTTTGACAATTTCCTGAATTCTGATTTTGACCAATCAGAATGCAATATTCAGGGTCACGTGACAAGTTTCAAATTGATAATTTTCCCGACTGCAGGGCAATTATCAGACTGATAATTTCCCTGTAGCCTGTCACTTGTTTTCTACGAATTTGACAGATATTCCTCACATTTTGGTGAAATGTGTCCCGTAACCCGGAACACCGCACCCTGATCGGCCAAAATCAGAATTGAAGAAATTGTCCTGCGAATACCCCTCGATCTTCAAAATTTATCGGATATTTCCCTCAAGTATTTCTGCATATCAACGATCGGGATCAGTTTTGCAGTAAAATCCTTTCTGGTGCACGCTGGGGATTTTGCTGTGGAACAAAACATCCGAGAAATATCCGATAATTTTGAAGGTCTTGGGGTATTATAGCTGATGAATTACAGGGCTACGGGTGAATTATCAAACTGATCCACAGTAGTTGATCACTTGATCCACAGTAGTTGATCAATTGTTATTTTTTATTTTTGCAAATGTTCTCCACATTTTGGTGAAAACTCTCACCAAAATCTATGCCGAAACACGTTCCGTATTACCAAAAGGTAATACAGACCACCGCACTGTATTCGGCCAAAAACAGAATTGAGGAAATTGTCCTCCGAATACCTTTCGACCTTCAAATTTCATCGAATACCCTCAAGCTTCCCTGGAAAAAAACGAGCGCACTCGGGATTTTTAGCCTGCAGAACTTGACACCTTCATTCGTTTACAACGAAGCTTTCGGGGAATATCCGATAATTTTTTAAGGCCTCGGGGTATTACAACTGATAATTCTCCGTTATTCCCATTTAGTCGCATAGGAACGTTGAATGGAAATTTTCGGTTGAAATAAATGAGGCTCTGCTATGAATATGACGTCAACCCGCAAAAAGCCCAATACTGCAGTTCTATCGTTTGAAATTCAGATGGGAGATTAATTCAATCGAAACCCATTTATGTTTGAAAATTGGAGACAATTTTGGAGCATTACGGCGGATTAATCTGCACTGAGAGAAAATTTTTCTATTATGTAAAACATATTCTCTTGTATACTATCTTTACCTCGGAGTGATGGCTTTTCACGTACACTGTTAGAAATTTTTTGAAATTTCATGGAAGATAATTTGGTAAATCTCATGAGAGTGACATTGAATCGGATTTAGGGAAAAAATGGTTATGAAATTTCAAGTTTTAAATAGAATTCACGGAAATTCATGAGTTTTTAGTGGAAATGAGGTGCAAATTTCACAACTTGATTGAATTTTCAGGGGAACATGAATATTCAGAAACAAAATGAATTTCCCTGATTTTTTTGAATTTTCAAAGAATAATTGAACTGAAAAATCCAGTATTCTATTGATTTCCAGATCATTTGCACAGAAAATCAATGGAATATTTGATTTTTCAAGGACAAGATTGCCTGAAATTTCGACGGAACTTGAACAGGATAAAAATTTCCGGAATTTGGAAGGGAAAATTCAGACAAAAATTTTTAAACGTGTAAATCAGGTTAGATGTCAGACGTCCCTGTCATTTCCTATTACATCATGAATATTTTACATACGGAAACATCGAAGCTGCATAAAACAAAAATGAGATAATTTTTATTCGAGTAATGCTATCATGGTAGTTATTTGTCGCGTGGTGAGAGTCTCGTTGTAAATTCATGCGACTAATGAGGTCAATCGGTCATCCGGAAATATATTTTGGTAGCTAAACGATATTCCTAATATCTTTTATCCAGTATTTGAATTCGTGCTCCTTATTTAATTGCCTCTTCACTTGTCTTTTTTATTGGCAGCCAAAAAAATCCATTCAAAGAGTACAAGTGGAAAGAGAAACTATTGTCAGATACAGTGAATTATTTCTTCGCCGTTTGGCGTTTGTGTTCAATTGAGATAGGTTGAAAATTATGCACACTGTTAGTTTACCCACCAACTACACAGGAATCAGTCAGTTCTGATTTCTGAGGCACATATAAGATAACAGAATAATTATAGACTTTTTCGAGGCCATGATGGAGGTGAACCTAGGGGAAGCACGCAAAATCCATGAACATTAATTGCGGTAGATATTGCTACGAACTTCGCGGGAATAATATGGAAATCCTTCGTAAACTTGATAAAAAATGTGTAGTTAAATGAAATTTAAATGTAATTCGATTTAGGACCAAAATTTCTCTGAACTTCAAATTTACTTGAAAAATTAGAAAATTCAATTCTCTCTTTCACCCCAAATATTTAACAAGTATGAATAGTCTAATTTGTTTAGCAATTTCGAAGTAATGATCGGATTTAAATAGCGCCTAAACCGAGCTTACAATGCATAGAAACTAAAAGTTATATTCTTAAAAAGTTGACCATACAGGAGGATTTTCATGTTCAAAACAAAATAACGCGTATGAAACAATTCAATACAATAACTTACCGAATTTGCTAGAAAATGATATTGGAATTCCTTAGAAATTCTACAGGGATTTTATTAAAATTCTAGAAAATTCTCGGCAAAATTCTATGTTTTTTACGCTGATTCTGTGAGATATTTTATTGGAAAAAGTCAATAGATTTCGATTAAACCTGGATTTGATGCTTTTTAAGGCTATAATTTAAAAGCGAGTGAAGCGATCGCCACTATCTTCGAACACGACCGAGATAACATCCAAACGAATATTTTATGCCATAATTGAAAAGATTTCGACGATTATTTTTTCAATGATCGTCGAAAAACTAAATTTGAAAAAAAAGCTCACATACATACATACATACATACGGACATGATCTAAAAACAGCATATTCGAACTCGTGAGACCAAAATTAGTCATCGTCACACAAAAAAATGGAAATTTCAGATTTGACGGATACAATGCTTCCATTCGGAAGCAAAATGAGGGTCGGAATATTAGAGTCAAAAACCGCGGGCCTGAATGTACAGGTGAAAGAATGAAGGTCAGAATGTTAGGGTTAAAAAAGAGGGTCAGAATATTAGGTTAAAAAAATTAGAATCAGAATATGAAAGTAAAAAAAGTGGGCGTCAGGCAATGAGGGTAATATAAGGGCGAAAAACCGTGATCAAGCATAATATATAACTTATATTTAGACCCTTATATCCTGACATCCACTTTTTTACTTTTCTATTCTGATCCTAATGTTCTGACCCTAATATTCTGACCTTCATTTTTTAACTTCCACTTTCTGACCCTGCTATTCTGACACTCAATGCGTGACCCTTATATTGCACCTAAGAGGGGTCGCTACAATCCGGCCTGATAAAAAAGCATCATCTTCGAATTGAAATGCCCATCGTTCAATTGAGTATAAAATATACTATGATTCAAGCATAAAATATACTTGATTCAAGTATATTTTATACTCATTTAAGGTATATTTTTTTCCGTGCATGTCAATTTATTATGTAATAATTTGAAGATTTTATTGCCCTGATTACAGACATGACCACCATTCCATTAAGTCCCTATTTCCCTTTTTCAACTACATGGCTAGATTTTTAAATACCTCATTGAGGCGAAACTGGAGAATGCAATGGGGGAACTTGATTCAATGGATTTACTATTCATACCACTCGGATATCCAAATCCTGAATGGATGAAAATGAATTGATCACGCGGTTATTCCAGCAGAATCAATGGTTATGAAGATTGATCGACTCGATGAATATTGCAATGTATTCATGTAGCAATTGTTTACTAGCTAAATATTACGCGGCAACTGCAGAATCTGAATTGATTCATCGGACATGAAATTGAAAACAACGTTGTAATCGTCGCTCTCGCAGAAATCACGTACTTCCTACTAACAAATTTCTCAATTATTAGTGGAAGGATTTTCTGTCTGTTGGGTTCATAGGGAGCTTTGAAATCCCGAGTTTTGAAATTGGCAGGATATTCAGGAGAGGACCTCCATATGTTTCTCCTATTTTTTATGCATGCAAATACTAATAATTCGAGTGGAAGACAGCAGTGTCACAGTACACATACGAAAAAAAGTTTCTCATTCTAAATATGGAGTATACAAGACTTTTTTTTCTATTTTATCATTTTATGTTTCTAGATCACTATTGGCCCATGGACAATCTATTTTTCCTCACTAATTACGAGTTTTTTCATGCGTGAAATGCAGATAAAGTTAGTCTTTCTCAATAGTTTGGCAGTTATTGGTATGTTAAAAAATTGGAAATATAAAACAAGTATCTGCTTGTAGGATTTACTAAACATCATCGACGAAATAACGAATATTTTCGCGTCAATTAAAGTCTTCCACAGTATTTTGGAAGTTATTGATACTTTGAGTAAGCGAACTACTGAAAATGGGTGTTAATCATCAAATTATTCCAAGAATGGATGAATTCTTACTACAAATGGTACAGTTAGAAATTTTTAGAAATGTCGTGGAAAATACGATAGTAATTCTCATGAGAGTGACATTGAATCGGATTCAGGGGAAAAATCGTTATTAAATTTCAAGTTTTCGGTAGAATTCAAAGCAATTCATAAGTTTTCAGTGGAAGTGAGATGTAAATTTCACAACTTGATTGAATTTTCAATGGAACATGAATATTCAGAAATAAAATGGCATGAATTTTCCCTGAATTTTCACGGAATAATTTAACTAAAAAATGAAGTATTTTATTGATTTTCAGATCATTTGAACCAAAAACCAATGGAATATTTAATTTTCCAATGACGGTATTTACTGAAATTTCAGTGGAAATTAAACACGATAAAAATTTCGAGGATTTGGCACGGAAAATTCAGACGAAAATTTTCAAGTTTCTGTCAAAAACTGATATCTTCTCATACCATTTGGAGAATGCGGTTGTAATCACGGAAAGTAAAAAATATAGGGCCCGTATCCATGTGGTAATTCCGCACGTGGGAACGACTTCTTTATATTACTCCCCTAGGTTAGAAATCGACTATTTTCACGCCATTTGAAGCAAGACCTCAATGAAATCTCAACATTCCCTCCCTATCCACGCGGGCATTTGTCCAAAAGTCATTCGGGTGTATGTGGGACTCGAAGGTCGTGCGTGAATTCATGGCTGTGGCAACAAGGAGTCGCCTGGCATCGCTCCAGCACAATTCAGAGTTTTCCATAGATGACATCAGCAGTGAGGACCAGAGAAGCTGGATTTTAAGTTGCTATATCTGCAAAATTTCAACTCCGTGCTTCTTCAAGACTTCTAGGGCCTATGCAATGAATATTAAATTTTAATTTGAATACCAGGCCGCAATATATGATAATAAGGTTGCGTGACATTGAATGATGGCGATTATTAAAATCAAGATGGGGGCATCACGTCGCTGTTAGCGTACAGAGCCGTATCGTAACTGGGAGCTCTCTTCTGTTTTGCTACATTTTCGAACGAGCGTCCGTAACGAGATTATGGTTTCTTGTCCCCACGCAGGTACTATAGTACATTGATAGCTCTCAGTGCTCTTTCCCAACTGTCTCACCAGAAACATGTCGACCCCATTACCCATCGTATCGTAGCAAATGGAAGGCCACCATTTGCTGTATGCACAGATTAAAGCACTCCAAAGTTATTTGTAACGACGGGCAGTGCATTCATTTCCATTCAGTGTCTTCCATTTGCCTGGTTATAAATAAAATTCTCGTGTGACACGGAAAATTTTCAAATTCACGTCATGCATCTGTATTAAAGAATAACTGTCCCTCATAAAGTTTTATCACAAGCCGAAGTAAGATGAGGCATTAACAATTTCAACCCCATGAAAGGTATTTCACTCTGTAGAAGCATAAGTGATTTTCAATTAGCCATTCGTATGCGGACGTTTCATTTAGAATTTACCTTACGCTGAGAGAAACAATTACTTTTGACAAACATGATTTCTAGAATCGTGAAATCTCCTGGTAAATAATTTTGTGCTCACACTGAAAGAAATAAGTTTTTCACCAGGATGAGATTCGAACCGAGAAAATTTTTAAGTGTTACCATAAGTCTTCCCATCAATTTATATAGTTTACGTTATACCTAGAATTTAATGGATTATGAGAATTCACACGTTCCCGATCTGATCACTCATCATCTCCAGCTGAGGAAGTCTTGTTTCGATTGCACGACGAACATTTTTATTATCAATTCAAGTGTATAGAAAATTGATCTCATGTGTTGTGTTCTTTGTTGGGAAATTGCTCTTGTATTGGATAAGTATCGTTATTTTTGCTAATAAATTAGCAATATGTCCCCGAATGGTTGTTTTGCACATCATTTCCTTCTATCATGTTGTAACGATTTAAACCATCGCCCCTCTCCCCGCCTCGAATTTAATTTGAACATTGTACACTTGAGGGCGTCAGAGGAATTTTGAGGATCAGAGGTACACGCCGGCGACTAAGGGGCTCTCTCGCTCGTCAGTCTCATAGATAAGTAGACGTACTTTTATATGTACACATATCTATAGGGAACAAAGAGTAGCAATAGCAATTCGCGAGGAGAGCTTTACCCATATTTTTTTTTGTGTTGTTATTAACGATTTGCTTTCGATTCACGCTAATTGACGTTTTGACCAAATAATAATTTATAGAAAGAATTTTGTGAATAATTATAGAAAATTTGGAAGGAATGTGTGTGTGTGTGTGTGTGAAAGGTGTTATTTGGGGTAATGTATCGAACTTTTGACTTCTCAACTATTTGAGTTAAATGAAGAATCTATATATGTACATATGTATATTGTGCTCGAGTTAAGTTAAAACCATCGTATAATTGGGAATTTTAAAATACATTTAATCATTATAATCGACTAATTTGTGGTATAATCTAGTTATGATCATAAAATAAACTATTGTCAAAACTTGGCCAGTTAACAGAAGAAAAAGATCGAGTTTATTGATTTTATTCATATCAAACCTAGTCATTCACACTGTGTATGAGAAATAATACAATGTACAATTCATTGTCGATTTCATTTTATTAAATTGAATAAGATTTCCTTTCACCTAATTTTGTTACATTTTCAACTTAGTTGAATGTTATCAGCATGATTATTCTTATTATCCCTTTTCTTCTATATAACCGATTGTCTCCTTTAGAGTTCTACCTCTCCCCTCAGCCCTTCAATAAAATGGTAATAGAAAAATTTTATTTATACATACTTGAATGAATTTGAAACATCACATTTGAAGAAGCCAGCAGGAGGCTCACTTTCAGGGAAATTCATAAAAAATTTGAAATTTTCAACAATCATCATAAAAATAAAATCAACCAATATAGCTATCGTAATCATATGTTAACTTCGACTTAATGGCATTAAAACAAACATTATGAGCTATGATTGAATTCATTTGAAGCATGATATTCAAAGATATCCCCGGAATTCTGATTTTCAAACAATACAAAATTTAAAAAAAATTTCAAATAAATCAAAATAACGATTATTGCTATCGCTTTCATATTGAAACTTGGTCTAAGGGACATCCAAAAAATTTTTTAAGCCATCATTCAATCAATTCAGTACATTTTTTTTAGTTATCGTGGGACAATTGATTTTCAAAAAAATTCAAAAATTAATAAAACTAATCCATGAATTGAATTTTAATTAATGGCAATCGATAGTGCTCAACAATACCTACATTTGGAAAAAAAAGATTCAATTGCATCCATTCATTAGCGAACAATTGGAGAAAAACTTAACCACACGAATACATACATACACACATACGTACGGACACCGTCTAAAAATTGCATTTTCGGACTTTTTAGATTTTTCTGACTTCTTTGGAAAACTTAAAAGTGAACGATTACAATGCCTATATAAGATACAACACAAATCTCATGAATTTATGGGGAGGCCATCATTTCCAGTCTTGAGAACACTTGAAAATTTTCTCAGGACAAGAAAATCTTATCCTGTTGGAAAATTTTTTCTGTCAGTGCGAGAACGAAATTATTTATCAAGAGTATTAACTAAACCGTGTTTCTCACAAATAGTTCTTTCTCCCAATGAGATAGTACCACTTAACGATTGCTTCGACTAGAAAACCACGCACTTCCGCCGAAATTCTTTTCGCGGTCAAAAAAAAACTAAACCCCCGTAATAAGATCAACTTTTTTACAGTTCTTCACATCCACACTTAGGTTTCATCACCAATACTGCATTTCTGCGATTTATTTTTTCCACTTCTAATGTGGCATTTCCGCATGCATTCGTAAAGCTAGAATATAGCTCCGACTCGGGAAGACAGATTTATCGTGTGGTAGATGCTCTGCAAAATACCGTTTATTAAGACACCCTCAACGAAAGCGTGTCAACATCGTTAATTATTCGTACGATGGTAGTCTGTTGAATTTTTCATTTGAGTACTCCTCCGGCACACCATAAGCTTCCGACGGTTTCCTCGACTGTTCTTTCTATCCATCAAGATTCCCCAGAAAAATCGTTTCATTGCTATTTTTGCCTTTTTATGAATTTAGATTCAACATATAATGTCACATTTAATCGGGCTTGACTCGCAGAACACTAAATAAATTTGTGCATTGCTAGAGGAGGAATTGAATGTCAGTTCACTTCCATCCATGAATGAAATGTGATAAAATTAGATATTTTTATTTTATGTCCCCATTCGCGTAAACATCAACTCCAAAGGGCTTCCAGTGGACTGGGGACTTTCATGTTCATCATTGAAAGAGCGGGTATTATTTAATATCTTCCAATTTTTGTCTCTCTATCCTTTGATATCACATATCATGAAATTGAAGCATTTGCTTTTCGGTCTGTCATTGAATGAATTAAATATATTCGTGATAACATGCGACTGGAATTCTCTCAAAATCCAGGCTGATGATTTTTCTCACTTCTAATGATACACCCAGAAAATGATGTATTTGAATCAAATAAATAAATTTATTTAAATAGCATCAAATTAAGTTTTTTCAAATTAAATAAAAAAATTTGTTCGAAGTTGTGTTTATATTAAATACGGCCCGGTTGCACCAGCTCTGGGTAACGAAAACGTCAGATAAGAATAGTACATTAGAGCACTAGGGCACTAAGTTCGTTTTCGACGAATGTGAAGGTTACAGGCCGAGCCGAAGGCGAGGTCTGTATTCACATTCGTTGAAAACGAAGTTTGTGCCCGAGTGGTCTATAATATTTTATGTCCTGCGACCGTAAACCGCGTTTGAACCGAGCGGAGCGAGGTTAGAAACGCGGTTTATCGGTCGCCGTGACATAAAAAAAGTAAATTTGGATGTTCGATGGATTATTTTACCCGGAAGAGTATCTCAAATTTATCCGAGGAACAAAAAATCAAATTTAATCCCAAGGTTAAATCAGTGTAATTTCACATGGGGCTACAGGATAAATAAATAATGATTCTTCAGGTCAAAAACTGACCCCGAGGATAAATTTTACCCTGGGGTTTATTTGGAGAACAGGGCTTCGTGCAACCGGGCCCAAATGTTTTTTTGCTATTAATAAATCTTTATTTGATCCAAATAAATTCTGTATTTATACCAAATGAACAGTTTTGTTATGGTACAAAAATTTCTTTATTTTAATCAAATAATTTTTTTCTTTGAACTAAATAAATTTATTTCATGCTGATAATTTATTATTGCTTTAAGATGATAATAAACTCGAAAAAGATTGAAGCAAAAACATCCAATAATTATTAGGGCCTATACCTACATCACGTAAGACATTTAGGGGTAACGGGGTGGAAGAAATATTCATGGTTTCACTATCAGGGAGACGATGATGAAAGAAGGTCGTATATACTGGAGGGAAAAGTGTAATGAAAAGTTGGATCACAATGACTCTAGACAGCTCAAATCGTCCAGATTTCACGCTTCCTGGGTTGGGTTCATACGACCTTCTTCCACATAGCTCACGAATATTGTTGAAATACAACATGTGATTTTCTTAAAATAAGAGAACTATTTATTTGAAATAAATAAATTGTTTGCTTGATATAATTAAATCCTTTTTCGTTAAACAAGTAAACAAGTTTATTAAATTGTAACTAAAATATTCTTGAAATAAGTAAAAAATTTCAAATAAAGATCTTTTTCTGAGTGTAGGGGGCGTTTTTACAAGCGCACGGAGAAAAAAAACGGAAAAATTACAGTCGGGCGCGGTACAATATTTTGCGGGAGAATACAGGAATTTTATCTCGGTAAATGCGAGAAAAATTCTTGTAGTGCGCTACGAAAATTTCGTTGCTGACGCGTGAATTTTTCGCGGGTCCGTCCATTTTACCGTGGTAGCACAATAATTTCTCTATCATTGTTTCTCCGGGTGATTGAAATGAAATTCCCCATTAATTCGATATGTACCGAAAATGGAAAAATTAATGGAAAAGCGTATTTTCCATTGATGGATATTGCAGGTTATCTCTGCACTGATAGAAAGAAATAGTTATTGTTAATGAATGGATTTCGTTGGAGACGAGGGTCTATTCGGTCTCACCAAATGTTCATTCATTAATAGTTAACAAATGCACATTGGAGGAGCCTTATTTGACTCGATTTTCACTTTTCAAGTTAACCATTCCTTAACTATCAACGAATATTCATTTGGCCATATTCAACTCTACCTTTCGTTAATAGTTAACGAAACTCGTTTGGAATAAATTAATCATTCTATTAGTGTGTATTTACATTATTTGGGTAACCTTAATAAAATAGGGTTCTACATTCAACAAACCAAACGATCATATTTGACCACATTATAGACCCCATTAGAACCGGGGGCATATTGTCGACGCAACGTGAATAAGATTCGTGCGTGTACGTGCCTCTATTCAATGATCGCCTATGCGATTACTATGTGCAATCCGTGAACGAGGAATCCTTCAAAAACGAATCTTGTTCATATTGCATCGCGAATACGCCCGCAGGAGGTACAACAGCACATAATTAACTTTCACATGAAAAGTCCAATTTCGGGATAAGGATCATTATTATTCCTCAGTAATAACATACGAACAAAACAACCCTGTTTTATTACTACTCGTGAAATATGTGAGGAGAGTAAAGCATACAATAATTATTAGAGACTACACTATTAGAAATATTTTGAAAATTAAGCAATAGTTGCACTTGAATTTTCGATGTTGTGAATTTGAATTCAATTTAAGATCAAAACGTTCATGTAATCTCTCATTCCGGTTGGAAATTCAGGGTAATTGGGTTTTCCAGATTAGATTATGACTGATATTTCAATGACATCTAGAATTTTTTAATTCATCACGGAATTTGAACATCACATCCAACTGAATTTTCAGTGAATTGAAAATTCCGGGAAATTGCTGGTTGAATTTTCAAATTATTTAATAATTTTCATTATCATGTGGACTAGAAATTGCAATTCCATTGCAACACTCCAGAGTTCAACTGATTTTTCAATAACAAAATACATGAAAATTTGGTCTTCTATAATAACAAAACTATTTATTTGAGATATATAAATTGTTTTGTCAAATTTAATAAAAAAATTATTTGAAATAAATGAATTGTTTGTTTAATATAATTAAATCAACAAATTAATTTATTTTGCAAGAAAAATATTATTGGAATGAGTAACGAATTTCAAATAAAGATTTACATTTGATTCAAAAGAACTATTTTTCAGGGTGCACGTATCTCAAAAATATTAAGCGACAATAATTCTGAATTAATGGAGTTGAGAGTAAGTGATGCACTTCAAAACACTTCGTCGTTGCACATGAGGATGTAAGGGACCGTAAGAGGATATATTTTGGGGTGAACTCGCGTAGTATGAAGTGAAAAAAGCAGTAGCCTGTAAGGGGAGTGTGACGAGAACTCAAAAGTAGGAAGTATAGAAGCTCTCTGGAAAGTAAAAAAAGAATAGTGGGAAATGTGTGTGCATGTGGTTGGGCAATTAATACCGATGTCGCGGGTCGTTGCGTGCATTTCACTCTCCTTCAGAATCATTCGTACGCGGGGTTTGGCCTGCGTGACTACAGAAGAGACCCTCATAACTGAAGTGGCGGAAAGTCAAACTAGACGGAATCGATTATCGTAAAACATGCGAAAAACCAGTGGGCTTTTCGTTCAATTTTTTTCATCCCGTCACGTTCTCTTTAATTTGATTGAAATTCTCATCGGATCGCCAATTGCCTAGGGATGGGAATTCAATTGTCTAGCTTGTGAGCAATTAAGGACGTGCAAACTCGTCGCAAGTTTTTGTGGCTGAGTGGCGATTTCTTGGGAAAACTTGCGGAGGGAGAGTTATGAACGGAGATGGAGTGAGTCCCTTTAATATAGAATGGAGAGCTAGATGGGCTACAATACAAATTTCATAGTATTGTCCAATTATTGTCAAATGACAATTGGATTGGGTGAGAAATGGAAATTATCTACGCATAGAGAAAAAAAACCAACAAATAATTAAAGAGCAAATGTAAAAATTATCATCAAATGCGGCATATTTTATGGATTTTTTCCTCTGACCATCTCACCAACAGCTCAGAAAATTTACTGTTCACTGCGAAAAAGTCACATTACAAAAGTGAAAATTTATTATGTAGCACACTTTGGTTTCTTGATTTCACATAAACATTCCTGGAAGATAATTTCGGTCTCCAACTACCTTGTGATTTTTCCTCGTATAGATTTGCAACTTGAAACATTACCTCTGCCCAAAAGCTATGTTCCACGTGAGAATATTTGTGGACGTCCGCATGAAAAGGGACCACTTTGTCGATATGGAGTTATGTATACTCAGATAATATTTATAATATTCCGCATATTTTGAGCCCAAAATGATCCTATAGGGTCAAAAATGACGTCGCCGGAGCAGATGAAAAAAACACTTTCACATGAGTGTAAATGAGAGTTGCTGAGACAAAAACGTGAATATCTTGAAAATTAGAATCAACAGAGTGGTCCCTTTTCATGCGGACGTCTACATTTGATGGAGTGGAACACATTTACTTGAGGGAAATTAACAAACTTGATAAAGGAAATTTAATAGGAAATTAATTAATTAGGAAATTTAATATCTTTCACAAAAATTAAATTTTTGTCGTGTTCATCAGAAATATCCGTAGAGGAATTCGAGCTGTCGGCAAGAATACATATAAACTATTGTACGACAATCATTTGATCGGAGAGAACTCCGTTGGTTTATGCCATAGAAAGAATACATTTATGAGAAAGAATATTTTTTCAAAAAAAAAATTGTCCCTTCAAAATTATTGAGTTTTGCCAATAACAGTGTTTTTGGCACGATAATTGTAGTTTTCTCTTGAAATTACCATTTGTTCCTTGGAAATTATAAGTGTTTATTGGACAAAGATATACACTACTCGATAATATTCACTTGATAAAAACACAGCCTCATATAATTCTCCATAGAACGAATGTATTTATCCGAAAGACATAAATGTCTCACCAGAACAATTACTACTACGACAATTATCATGTTTTGGTGGCAACTTTCTTCTTTTTCCACAAGTAAATTGTTTCAACACGATAAAAGATCTCTTCATGGGGACAGATAATTTTTCGGCAGAAATAATTTTTTCTCTCAGCGTTATTATTTTTTCTATTCATATTTCTTTTCTACTACCATTACGGATTTATAGGCTCCCCATTCGTCTGCCTTGTCTCTCCCACTTCTCTCTTAACACGCTCTTGATTTTTTATCTGCGTTACCATGGGCCGTCTTACTCTTAAGGGGAGACGGAACCCCTTTGTCTACATCAAATCTTAGAATTGTTTTTTCTCCTACAATTATCAATTTCTATCTATGAAATTACTTTATCGACTCGATTATCGTATTGTTGAGTCAATGAAGTAGTTTAATGAATAAAAAATAATAATTGCAGGAGAAAACATAATTCTAAAGATTCATATAAACCCAGGGGTTCCGTTTCCCCTTAGCTGTACCCCATTCGGGCTAGGACTGCACGGGAAACGATGGAAAACCCCACTGCACCGCATTCGCACTCCTATAGAACATAGGAGTAGCATGGGAAACCACAGAAAACCTATGCCGGTACAGGCGGTCACTATATTAGCGACCTCCCGCTCGCCGGAGCCTCCGGTTGAAAAACTCGGTTCCACGGGGAATCGAACTCACAACCTTTCGCACACTAGGCTCGCACCTAGCCGCTTCGGCCACCGACGTCGGTTGAACCCTATTTGACCCTAAGTTTCCGGACATTTTACAATGCTTTTATTATTTAAACTTTGCAGGTCAGAATTTGAATCTCGATATTGCACCGTTAGAAAACAGTTGCAAATCCACTCTCAATATTTTGCCTACAATTATAAACATTCTTTTCGTTTGACACCAACAGTTCTCAACATTTCTCGGTAAGAGTCCGATGCAGAATCGTTATTTCAGTTATTTTTCTTGGTTACGATTGGGGAAATGTTTAACTGCACTCCAAACCATTCCATTATGTATTTTTCCTCCCAAGACCATTGTGATAGGAGTCAGAGTTTCCCGGAGGAAAATAGGATAAGATCTACCCTCAGTTACCTCCTCTTTTTCGATGGAAGGTCCAATGAAAAGTATATCCAATAAATTGAATTTTCTCATTGCTATCCAGGCTGTCGGATATTGCATTACTTGGTCCGACGTCAATTGATTTCATTTGCATTGATACAATTAAATTTTTCAACTCTCAAGCAGTGACAGTAGTCATAGCAATTTTTACTCAAATGTATTCTGGGTATTTTACCCTCAATATATGGTACTAAGAATAATTGTCAAAGCAACCGACATGTAAAATGGAAATACAATAATTATAATAACACAGTTTAAGCTCAAAGGTCAACAGAATGAATGAAACATACTGGGTCAGGAAATGCTGTGAACTTTGAACTAATGGCAAGCCAATAGGTCACGTCGAGTTAAATCTCAGAAAACCAAAAAAAAACTCTAAAACCTTCTATTTTTAGTCGTCCAACCAAACCGGAAAAAGGGTCAAAAAGAGGATGAAGACCTAGTCACGGGGAAGCGGAACAAAGGGGTTTGGTGGAGTAGAACCACCGATTCGTTCTGCTTGTAGTTCGCTACGCTCAAAGATTTACGAACGTAATCCCGTTTTAGGTATAGGACAAGCCTCAAACGTCCTGTACTACAAAGTCAAGGGTTGGGGCGATGGGGTAAAGGAATAGTGGGGATTGACTGCAACATCTGTATTCCACAGCGACATTCTGTCACATACATCTATTTTAATCTGTACTAGATCAATGACAATTAGTTTTTTCACTCGGCTGTTATTGATCGACCCACAAACGACGTGACATACCAACGAATGAATGTTTATCAATATTGACATGTGTTTGTGTGGCTGTGCAATCATAATTCGTCAACGGCAAATAACTTATTTACTCAAATTTGTCACGTGAATGAAGATAACTCGTGTGAACTGACGGATAAAGAGGGACTCCGATAACGGAAATATTAGCCATGTTATTTATGAAAAAGCGACGGAAGTCCTGAGCCATGACAGCGTCATGCCCATAAACCACAAAATTATTTGAGGTGTAGGTGTTTGAGCGGCACGTGACCGAGGAGCCTTCTAGCCTTTACCGGTGACGTTGGTTGTGCTGGCACCTCTGGTCTGTGGCAATTAGGCGCTCGACATACACCGGTAGCGAAAGGACGAATAGGGAAATAGGTGTTAATTACGAAGTGACAGGCAACTAACTATCTCCCTTATTCCCACCTCATGCATCCCTTTTCCCTTTTCTCACTGCTNGCTCGCTCCCTCCTACCCCCCCCCTCCCTCTCACTCCGCCCACGCCCCCCTCATCCCGCCGAAGTGACGCCTCTCTTTACTCTGAGCACTCCAGACCTCTCGACCACGTCATCGTTATTAATTAAAGACAAATTCAGCATTGTTTGTCCTCTGCCTTATCTCTTTTCACCCGAACGCTGCAGCAGTATTCCTGATTACCCCTCAACTTCGAAAAAGCTCGTGTTGCCGCCATTGCGACACCAGCTACTTTTGAATTATAAACATCTTACCACTCGACCTTACTCTCTCTCTCTCTCTCTCTCTCTCTCTCTCT
>NW_021680492.1:230765-241898 GCF_001412515.2 Diachasma alloeum | reverse complement strand
CTCTCTCTCTCTCTCTCTCTCTCTCTCTCTCTCTCTCTCTCTCTCTCTCTCTCTCTCTTTCTCCGTCACTTCCTTTATACGTGGTCTACATTTTCCTGCATATCGTCCTAAACTTTTACCCACGGTAACTTAGCTCTTTTCCTGGCAATTTATGCTCGCTTTAGTTCAACTGAAATTTAAATATTCTTTTATACCAGTGAAATTTTTAACTATTACCAACTTACGGCACTACATCATGCTCATCTGGAACTTATTGAAAAAGTTCAATGATTTTTTCAAAATTTATCTTTTTGAAAATTAAAACAATAAAGATTATTCATTGCCACTTGTCTGATAGAGCTTCATCATTTTTTTACGATGGGAAGCAATAGGTTAATAACCGCTTTTGTGAATTCAGTATTCACGCTTTTGCTAGCCATTTGGCACAAGCATTTCGATCTTTTTAATAGCCATCTGCACAACCAGGTATTTTTTCACTCCCCCACCCACGACCTCCGACACTTCCGCCACCTAACTCTGCCTCCACTCATCAGTATTCCATAGTGCCATGGGCAATGTAAAATTTTTATGGAGTTCTTCACTTCAATTTATTAGTCAGCCTGCATTCATACGGCTACTAGAGTTATATCATGGGAATATAGACAAACCATCACTTTTGTCTTTGTTTGATTTCTCACCTGGAGAAACACGCTAAATCATTGCCTGCATCAAGTAATGATGAATACACAAATGGATGAAATGCGGTCTTGAGGTAGAAAGTGAAAAAGGATAGTGAGATGAGTAAAGTAAAGCAACTCTCATGTACGGAGAGTAACTTGGCTGGGGCCTACTTTGAAGTAGAACTTCCACGTATAAAGTCAGACACGTCACAGTAGCGCAGGGAAGCGAGGCTGTTGGGAAACCGGATCGATAATTCTTTGGCATAATTTATGAGTCCTTCAGCTATCGAAGTAGCCCAGTAGTAGCGTAAATTTTGCACCCTATGGCGGTGCTCCAGACGTTAAAACGTTGTGCGAATGAGAAATTCTCTTGGAAAAGTTTGCGCTGCTAACGCTGCGTTTTCTTAGGTTAAAGTAGAATGCAAAAACTGGTAATAACACCGAACATCTTTTCCAGAATCACAGGGTATATACTAAATCTAAAGGCTGACATTATTCTTGCATACTTTCTAAAATGGAGATCGCCACAAATATTATTTTCGTCACAATCGCGGTTCACGGGCCTTTTGACGAAAAATTGCATTCGTCACAAGGTCCACAAAGTATTCTCTGATGAATGTGATTATAGGCCTCGCCTTCGGCTCGGGCGATAAAGCAACATTCGTCAGAAAATACTTTGTGGACCTTGTGATGAAAATAACTATTTCACCAATATTTGCACCGGAAATACATATTTTTTGCTTGATCACTATTAACGTGGAAATATTTTTCATTATATTATGAATGATTATTTTTTCCAATCGGGTTTCGAACAATCAGAGCGCAGTATTTGAGGCTACCTGACAGTTTTATTTCGGATATTTCCTCCTAGCTTTTGAATATTTCGGAATAGTTCTTCATGTTTTTACCTGAATATTTCGCAGCAGCTCTTCATTTTTTCGGCTCATTTCAGATAGAATCTTATATTTGACAGTCTATGGAAATCGGGTTATTCTATTAACATAATTTGTTCAAATCTTCCCCAATTCACCAGCTGATGTTGTCCACTACCCTCTGCTTGGCTAAAATCCGATTGGGAAAAATAATCCGACAAATACCCCTCAAGATTCAAAATTAATCGCGTATTTCCCTCAAGCTCCCTTGCAAACAAACTATCGTGCCAAGCTTTGCAGAAAAATCCCTCGCGCAAGCGCTCGAGATTTTTTAACCTGCAAAACGTGACACCCTCATTTGTTTGCAACGAAGCTGTTGGGAAATACTCGAAAATTTTGAAGCTCTTGGGGTATTACTACTGAATATTGAGAAATTCACATTTTTGCTTCCGAATGGCAACTTTGTAATCGTTCAAATTTCAGTTTTGGATTCTTTGTGTTAGGTCGACCCAGTATGATTCAAAAAGTCCGANCACTTTTATACTGCTCAACGGTAAAAAGACCTACTTCTCATGCTTAACTACCGTCGGTAAAAGAGCCCTTTTTGGGCTTGAGCAATGAAAATGCAATTTTTAGACCTGGTTTTCGAAAATCGGTTATCCCACTATAACTACAAAAAATATTCTGAATTGATTGAATGACGGCTCAAAAAATTTGTTTGGATGTCCGTTTGACAGAGTTCGAAGATGGAGGCGATAGTAATAATCGTTATTGTGATTTATTTTTTGAAAACCAGAATTCCGGGGTTATCTTTGAATATCATGCCTCAAATGAATTCAATCATAGCTTAAAATGGTTGTTTTAATGCCATGAAGTCGAAGTTAAAAGATGATCACAATAGCTATATTGGTTGCTTTAATTTTTATGATGATTGTTGAAAATTTCGAATTTATCATGAATTTCCCTGAAACTGAGCTTTCTGATGGTTTCTTCAAATGTGATATTTTAAATTCGTTGAAGTATGTGTAAATAAAATTTGTCTATCAACATTTTATTGAACGGCTGAGGGGAGAGATAGAACTGTAAAAAAGACACTCAGCTGTATAGAAGAAGGAGATAATAAGAATAATGGTGATGATAACATTCAACTAAGTTGAAAATCTGACAGAATTAGTTGAAGAGAAATCTTTTTCAATTTAATAAGATGAAGTTAACAAAGAATTATTCATGATAGAAGGGAATTAAGTGCAAACCAGCCATTCGGAAGCATATTGGAAATTTATTAGCAAAAATAACTATACTATATACTATACAAGAGCCACTTCCCACTTGTTTTAATACCGTATCAATGAGTGATAATTAAAATAAAAAAATTATCATTTATCTAAACAGGAATTACACTTGAATATTTTAATAAAATTGAAATACTCCCATTATTTGTGACCAAAGCCATCGTATTTTACATTTTCCATTGATATAATAATGAAAATGAATTTTGTACCATTATTGATTGAAAAATTATTGCCTTATTTTTTTATTTGCATTTCTCATTGCCGTGAACATGAAAAATATATCCGGTATTATTATTCATTACAAAAAAAATGATGAATCAATTTTTTTCATTAACCATGGATATTGTAATGACATATTAATAATGGACATTATTTTCCTGCCGATCTCTGTTCCAAAAGTACATGCAAATCATAAAATTTCATCCTTTATAATACCTGTGCTTCTTTAGTGTCGATGTTCTGAGAAAAATACATAAATAATTTTATCTGACAGTTTTTATCGTGAAAGTGTCTCCATTATTCATTCCGCTCTATTGTTCCTTTACTTTTCATAGATTCTTTGGTACAGGTAAAATAGCAGCATGGCAGGAAAACAACATCAATCGATTGGGCCCCTTCTTCATGAAAGAGAATGTTCTGGATTTGGCGTGACCAACGAAGAGGTCGAGTGGTCATGCAATGGCGAGGGAGCTGAAGCCTCCTCTGAATGACTCCTTTGTTGCTTCAAGCAGGTCAAGGGTCACGTCGCAATACTGCGTTCGACCCCACTGGGTGATTGTTCGAAGATAGAGCCAAGGGAGTCTTTGATTATCTAGCACTAGTTCAAATCGGGGTGAGGGGTATATTGGTGAGCCAAGGAGAGTCAACAGTTATGAACATTCCAGTACTCAGGACTAGAAAAACAATACCAATTCTAAATTCTTACATTAAAGCCCGGGAATAGTTTTGGAGCTAGCACACTGATGGAATGATTCATTTATTCCAAACGAGATTCCTTAACTATTAACGAATGATAGAGTTGAATACGATCAAATAAATATTTATTAATAGTTAACGAATGGTTCACTTGAAAGGTGAAAGTCGAGTCAAACATAAAGCTCCTCAAATATGTATTTGTTAACTATTAACGAATGAACACTTGGTGAGATCGAATAGACCCTCCAACCAAATCCATTTGTTAGCAACAACGAATCCTTTCTATCAGTGCACTCGATTTTCTTGCATTTTTTGGGTCTAACAATTTTGTGCGAGATTCCGGAGATTATTCATCAATTGGAATGTCATTCAATAGACATACAGTATTCGACATTTTGTAGAGGAGTGGGGGTAGAATTACGCCCAGGATTTACGGTTGTTGTCAGTTAGTCGCACGGCACTCTTACATTTTCCTTTTAAAAAATGAAGTTCTGGTATGAATATGGTTTCAACGCGAAAAACTCGAAACCGAGATGAGGTGAATTGATGCGGAATCATCACGAGAGGAGCCGATACTGCATCTTTCGAGAATGAGACCAGATCCAAAATTTCTATGTTCATTGAATCGGAGACGATCATTCCAAAGCGCAGTTAGTTTAGCTCCCGTGCGCAGCGATAAGATGAATATCCGATATTGGTCAGAATATGTAGATTAGACTTGGAGATCAGGATCTGGTGGAATTCCGAAGAGAATATCTCGCCCCAATGTGACGCAGTGAATTCCGATTTCAACTGCATTCGTATCTGATTCGGTAATGATCAGAAAGATCGGATTTTAGCATTTTGATCGGGCATGGATCCAAACACGGATTACATTTCTGATCCAAAACTGATAAAAATAGGTTTTTGTCCCAATGAGAAAAAGTGACTGTTGAATTTCAAGTTGAGATAATACGAGGCAAAAATTAATCTTATATTTTTGTCTCTATGTTCACACACGGGTATGAAGAACATTTTTATTGACGAAAATTCTGAGTAGTGTAGGGCTATGATGTTTATGCTCTTGGTTTTTGGCTCTCAACAGAGTTGAATGAATAGGACCGCTTATGCCTTTGTCATTTTGTTCAGTTCCTCAGAGGAATTAGTAAAGAGCAGATGGGTCTTCCGAGCGTATTAAGTAAAGTCTAATTAATTAAGTTATTTTACTTATTTACCGGTTTGGATATTTAAATTATCCCATTTCCAATAGTGACATTCCTCACACGGTTCCCAAAAGTATTTTCTGACTAGTGTGATTGTAGTCCTCGCCTTCGGCTCGAACTATAAAGCCGCGTTCGTCAGAAAATACTTTGGGGGCCTGATGACGATAATTACTATTTCACTGCGCGAAGAGAAAAGTTGAGTAAAAAGTACTACAAAATCGTGGCAAATTTTACTATATACAAGGGAATCGTGGAGCGAAATTATGGTTCAATAGAAATACCTTTCGCATATAGATGCCAAAATTGCGGTATAGTAAAATTTCCCAAACAGTAGTAGCGTTTTTTTTCAGGCTTCCATGTGGAGGGCATGGGATAAATTTTGAGTTTCGGCACAAATTAAAATGACGTAGAAATGGATTTCGCTCCATGATTACATGACTTATTTGGTAATTGTTCTTCAACTGTTTTCTCCGTGTAGTCAAATTTTTATTCTAGCCTGATTTAAGTTTCCCCTCTAGTCTCGATGTCGACGTCGGGCAACGTTAGCTCGGGTTCTGCAAAGTTATATGATTATTAGTGATTATTGTGTTAATTTCGGCATTACCATTTAATTGGTACATCAAGTAAACTGTACGTGTGGAAACAATGTGTGAACCAAAATTGATAAAATTTGGTGAAAGTGAGTTTATTCATTGATGGCGCTTCAGCTTCAAAAACGTTACTCGATGTAATGCTGTAACAAATGTAACAAAAACTCCCTTGAAAATGATGTATAATGGGATTTAATTCTCATCCATACTGCCAATAGACTACATGAATTTCAATGATGATCAACAAAATCATCAATGTATAAATTTAAAAAACGTGATTTTGGTCAGGGAATAGCATTTTTCAAGAGTGATTTTCAAATTTCTTAATTTGGAAAGTATTACGTAATACTCAGAAAAGGATTCGTGATAAAAAATACAGAAAAAATTGTTAGTCTGCCAAATAATTTCTGCTTTGCTGGCAAAGAAGATTTAGTGATAAGAACGTCAGATTTTCTAGTTCGTGGGACATATTTTCATGTCCTGGCACATTGTAGTACAGCACCAGAATTATTCCGGGAATTTTCCCACCAAAATTTTCGGACTTTTCTTTACGTGTAGTGCTTTAATGGATTTCGCAGTCCGTATTGATTAAATACGAGACAATCATAACCGATAATCGATATCAATTAATTCATTTTCCCTCAAATACCATTACTTCATTCCACTCTATTCCATTCTAATAATAATCACTTGATCCTGATGTTGTAAATGTGTGGTTTAGTCCAATGCATCAAACTATTCATAATCTTCATATCCTATATCTTGTTAAATTTAGTAATATCGTTTGCATTAATTCCCTAATAATATTCCTCTCATAAATTTGTTTCAGTGGAGGGATTGAAGTTGCTCTCTATTAGTATTCCACCGTACACATTCAAAGGTGATAATGCGCGTCTCGTGTGCAGGTGAGTTATATACAAGTGACCTTTGTACAAGTATGTTACAATAAATGCATTCTGGAGATCGTTGTACGAGAAGGAAGAGGGTTGAAGTATTAGTGTAGTGAGAGGAAGGAAGAGGGATTCTAGCCCGACGGCGAATACCCACTTAATTATTAACATTCCAATTTTCTGCTTTACTGGAAATCACTTGGTGGTGCGCTTTTTATAAGCCCTAAAATACCAATACAGTACAATGTTTAGCTTTTATATGAGATAATACAATATAGGGGAGGGTGGGTCTATACTGCTCTGCAGGCAATACTTATCATACTCATCCGGTTTTCTTCACAATTACGAGCTATCGTTTTTTTCTTTTTCTTAAGATGTTTGATTTGATGAAACGATGTAATTTTCAGCTATAATAAGCCAAGACCTTCAACATTATCGCATATTTCTCGAATGTTTTGTTGCATAGCAACGAGACGGATCAGTTTTGCGCTCCCTCTCGTTCCTACACTGAGACAAACAAAGTTTTTTGTGAAGTACATCTTTACTTATATCATGAAACTCGTGCCTTTAAAATTTTCAAGAGCAACATAGCTTGCAGTAAGAAAAAATAAACTTTCGTCAAGATATTTTGTGCCTGTCTTAATGACGAGGACGATTTCTCGATGACAAGAAAGCGATTTCTCATACCAAGTTAAATTGAATCAATTCATTTAATAGTTTTTAGCCTCAATTCTAAAGTATTTTAATGCAAAAAACACTTGAATCATTTTGGGAAATCGTTTTCTTGATATGAACCAATTGCCCTCATCTTTCGGACAAAGATAAAATTTCTTGGCGTACGATTTTTTTGTCTTAGTGCGAGATATTGTACGCTTGGTAAATTTCGAGCCATGAATTTCTTGATACAAGTAGAGACGTATTTCTTAAAAAGCACTTGTCTTCTTAGTGTATGCTCTCGTTGCTCGCGCTGCGCGCTCGGGATTTTAATCTGCAAAACTGATCCCGATCGTTGATATGCAGAAAAACTTGTGGACAATACCCGATGAATTTTGAAGGTCGAGGGGTATACGGAGGACAATTTCTTCAATTCTGATTTTGGCCGATCAGGGTGCAGTGTTCGCGGGTAAGGGACACATTTCACCAAAATGTGGGGAATATCTGTCAATTGTTTTCTAAGAATTTGAGCCGGGGAAATTATCAGTGTGTAAACGCGTCACGTGACGTGGAATACTGCACTCTAATTGGTCAAAATCAGAATTGAACAAATTGTCACAGAAATCTACGGAAATTCTATCGGAAATCCCTAGAAATTTCACCTTTACAGTACTAGAATTTTGCACAGCCGGTGGATTGGAATTTTTTTCCAGTAGCAGCAATAGAATTTTCCTAAAAAAATTCTCTCCGTGTACACTCCCCCAAGATTGTTGTAAAAGTCAACGAAGTTTTGTAAATTCATGGAGATCTTGAGGAGATCGTAAGCTCTCCTGGCTCACTGAAATTGCATTGATGATAGTGGAGCTCAATAGCTGCAGTGCGATATGGTAATTCAAACGCGTCTGTTGTAGTCGTACACAGTGGGAGCTCGATACACCACTGAGTACAACACATTGAATTGAACAACTACAAATCCAAGTAACTGCTAGCTCGTGCTGAAGGCTCTATGGGAGCCCCCAGTACAGATAGCACTTCACCGACGGGACCTCACGTACATCGAATATGAATCGACGATTGGACATGGTCGCTAATCGACTCTCTTCCTTCGCTCCAAACCACTGCTTCGATACTTCCTTTTCCCATCACCACTGAATATACAAAAGGGTGTTGGAACAATTTTGAGATGGGTTTTGCGGGTTGAATGGAAACACGATGGGGCTTTCCCACGAATGAAATCGAATGCCGGACACACGGCTAACAGGAAAAATAAATAGAAGGCGACTGTGGTCATCATAAATTTCACCTGAAACCCAGGTCGACTGTGTTCCCTATCTCGTTCTATCTATCATCCACGGTCTTTCATTCTCACATCACGACATGACTTGGAAGCCAGATAGGGTGAAATAAAATGGAAAATGATGAGGGATAAGAGCCCTAGCTCTACAACATAATACAAGGTGAAAAAAAAACGAAAATTGTGTGAGATTAAATAGAAAAATAAACAGAACGAGGTCATACCTAGAAGTGGAAAAGTCATTGGTGGGCTGGCGTATAAAGTTATGGAGCAGTTGCGTTAAAGTGGTTATAACTTTCGCATGAATTTCGATTGTCCTCACTGCCACGGCAATTCTCGCGGAAACTACTGCTCAAATCAGATTCAAGCACATTTTTTGCAAACTACGCTCTCTCCCCTCTTTTTAAACCCTCGCTCTTCTCATCTCCACTTACGCTGGCATTTCATCGTCTTAAACCCATAATGCCAACTAAACCATAAAGTCGTTTTTACCTTGCAGCGTTAGCACGTTTCTCCGACAGTCCGTGAGAATCAGAAGAAATAAGTTTCTTTGCCCTCTTATTCGTGCAGTATACCACCTTCTAGTGGCCCCTATCCCCCCCAGCTGCCACGTTTTCCTCGGATTCATTCCTCTAATCTTTCAAGGATCAAAATGGTGCCGCGGGGTAAAAGCAGAAGTATCCATGCTTAAAGTGGCAAGAGATACAACGCGAGACAGTTAAGTCAGCACAAATGTATTCGTCGAAAAGAAGCAACGTTTCAATGATGAAACAACTTACAAAGGGATGGAAAAACATGGCAGAGAAAAATAATTGAAACCCCATCGTAGCTTGCAGTGCATTTCAAAATTCTAATGAGAGAAGTTGTGCACTCAGTCGAGAGAGACGACGACACTACAAAAATATCAAGGAGCCTATATTCCTGCATAAAGTGTAACGTATAAACATCCTGCTAACGTCTAGGCTGATACTCATCAACATCACGTGTAGACGAGATCTCTAGGGATAGTCGACGGGTTGTATCTACCCTGGTATATAAACAAAGTGCATATATTGAAATGACTGAAGAGAAACTCGTCTGTGAGCAGTGGGAGAGAGTGAATTTGGTATGGGTGAATGAGCCGGTGAAGATATACGTGATAGTTCGACATATCACCGTCAACTCGTACATTTTACAAATTCCACTGGCGTCTCTTGGCTACGGCTAATGGAGTTAGCGCAATGGGGTACGCTCCCTCTGATAGCGTCCTCACCTGGCAGTATCTATCCCTCCTTCAGTCCCTTTCAAGTGCCTCAAGTTTCCCCGACACCACCTCCGGCACCGTTCCACGGGCACTAACCATCAACCGCAACTCCTCGTTCACTCGTCCATGTTACCCTTCTCTCCGTCACATCGAGCTAACTTCGTCGCACTCACTCGTCCGAGGAGTCGCTACGAAAATCTTCCAAGCAAGCTCCAAGCTTTCCAGAGCTTTACCCATGGGTCTTCGTATGCCGTCGACGACCACTCGCATTAGGTGGCAGTTATCCCGGATTTCTCCTCTGGGATGTTTGCAGGCATAACCACTGACGTTGTCTCCTTACTCCCTCACTCTGTCTTGACGCTCTTTTCATGTTACCCTTTACCACCACCTCGTCGCCTCTTCCGGAATTTTTCCCTGTACACGATAGATCATTGATCCTCTCTGGGTTGACCATTTCTTTTACGACTTTTTCACCATTATTTTTCCGGACTTCTACCAGGCTGGTAAGCTTATTAAGAAACCAATTTTTTGTTATTCTCCCTTGAGTAATAACGCCCACTTTTTTTCACGCTCTATTTGTCTTTTGTTTTTCTCTTTCCGACTGCGAGAAAAGCACGAGCATATTCTTCATCATCTGGAATTAATGAAACTGTCCCGGCGGTGAATGCATCTTGTTATTATTTGTCTTGTTAATTGACGAGAGTAATTCATTCGAGATTGAATTAAAATTACAAGTGTATTTTAAGTTCCGTTTTCTGTACATCGTTTACTTTTTTTTTTATTTAAGGGGAAACGGAGCCCCTGCGTTCATATGAATCTTTAGAATTGTGTTTTCTCCTGCCATTATTATTTTTTATTCACTAAACTACTTTATTGACTCAACAATGCGATAATCGAGTCGATAAAGTAATTTCGTAGATAGAAATTAGTAATTGTAGGAGAAAACACAATTCTAAGATTTGATGTAGACAAAGGGGTTTCGTCTCCCCTTAAGGAACTTCCGCAGTAAGTATACTTGGTGAAAATTTCGAAATGGTATAAAGACGCAATATTTNGCAATATTTGGATCATATGTTGTTGAGCACATTCAAAAACTATTCCCAAAATTTCAAGTACCTTGTCCACCCCATTTTCGAGATATACATCGTCAAAAATGAAAAAAACACAAAAATTGAATGTTTGGCGATGCATATCTCAAAAATGGGGTGGACCAGGGACTTGAAATTTTGGGAGCATATCTTTTTAATGTGGTCAACAACATATGATCCAAATATTGCGTCTTTATACCATTTCGAAATTTTCACCAAGTATACTTACTGCGGAAGTACCTTAAGGCATTTTAAATCCTTCGGTTTACTCCGCCATCTATCCTCTACCTAACCTTGCAGCTGTGGCCGACTTGGCACACTGTACCGCATTTGCTCCCGCGAGAGACGGAGTAAACCACAGAAAACCTCCGTCGGTACAGTCGTACAGCCGAGGTGAGACGGACCCCACCAGAATCAGCCCCAGGCGAGCCCCT
>NW_021680492.1:177699-230545 GCF_001412515.2 Diachasma alloeum | reverse complement strand
CCCCCCCCCCCCTTTGCCGGAAGTTAAGGGTCCCCAATTCTTGATCCGAAGCCCAGCCACCCCTTCGAGCCCCCAACCCCTGTTTTAGAAGTTTAAAAACCCGATCGGACCGGGACTCCAACCCACGACCTCCTAGTGGCCAAGCCGAACTAACGATTTAGCCACCGCGACCATTGGACGTCGGTACATCGTTTACTTCAGTTACAGATTTTAAGAGGTCGATTAAAGAGGCTTTTTTATTCCCAAGTAAACATTTTCTGTCAATTTCAATTTCTTGCAGGTAAAATTTAGTCAATTTAGTCAATTGAACCCCTGGAGTACGGCGCCCATATCGTACGGCGTGTCCTCGTCGGTCGGCGGCCTCCAGTCAACTCAAATTTGTGGTTCAGTAGGCGACAACTTCTACACTGATGATCTAAAAATTATGAACTAAGATTAATGATAACCCTGAGCTTTCACCAAAAGCTTGTTCAAGATGTTGTGCAGTAAAGTTTAATTACTTGAATAAAGATTTTGTTGTAAGAACAATAATGCTTAAGTATTACTCTCAATACTGTGCCCACTGGGATGATCCTGGAAAGTATGTTCGGCACGGTGAAAATTATTTTGTGAATTTTAAAAACTAGTTGGTGAAAAAATGAATTTCCAATCAGTCATTGAATTTCAACAACTAAGTTAGTGACACTTACTACTACAACTAATTAATTAATTTCGAATTCTTAATAACGAAATGACGTGAAATTTGAATGAGAAAAAAATTCCAAGGGGTTCATGGGAATTTTCAGGCAAAAATTTCTAATAGTCTTATCTATAAAAAAAACCAGCTTGAACCTCTAATTCACTAAATTCAATCAATTTTGACTACCAAACTAGATAATGAGGGCATATATACATTTGGAAACAATCCCGCAATCATTTCTGTCTTGATATCGCAATAAGAAGCTTCCACAATAATACTAAACTACAATAATAAACCTATGATAATCTACAATTTGTTCTTAAATTTGATCAAAAAAAAAATTATCAACATTTTTCGAAAATTGAACAAATGATTGTCGATTGAAATCGAAAAGTTCTTTCTGAATTTTAATTAATTAGTTATTAAATTTCACCAATTAGTTGATGAATTTCAACTAGTTGATAAAATTCACCAAATAATTTTCTCCGTCGGTAAAAATTTCAGAATTTTCTATAAAAATGATCTCGATATATAACTGAGAGGTTTGAATATGCATCCGCTATCAAATTCAGTACCACAATGTTTACGTATTAAACAAATATATTAAAAGGAACTTGACAAAAAAAATCAAGTCGCACTGTGTTCATAATTTTCTTTATTTGATGGACAAATTTTTCGAATCTCGATATCTCCGACAGCACGAAACATGGTGAATTTTTGGTAATCACGGAAAGGGTCCTATGACACATGGACGCCGCCGATGGCACAAGCTCGGCGGCTCGGGTCCAACTGTAACATGAACTCTGTACTTGAGGGGTTAGCCGCCTATGTGATAATCAAGCTCGTTTAATTTGATATCAGTTCTGTAATCCACAAAATATAAATGAATAATCCACGCAATTCCCATTGTATAGGTAAAGTGCATATACCTTTCTACATACACATAGTTTCATTTATGTACGAGCCAAGATTTTATCCATTGCAACAGTCAGCACTTCGTGCACGGCTGAAAAGTCAGAGTTGCACGTTCTTAGATATAGCGACTTGTGGAAATGAGAAGACATTTTATTTCCTAGCAAGACCGTGAACTGAGAATTCGGTGATTGTAATTTCCTTTCTCATTACTTCCAAGTATAATTTGACCCAGTTTACAACGGTTTTTTTGGGGTAGACGAGTCTACACAGGGTCAACTCCCGAAATATGGATTCTAATGAGAAATTCATTATTGTGTGTCTGCACGGAGTGACGTTCGTGAGCTGAGTTCCAGTTGTGTGATATACACGGAATGAATTTCATTTTTACGGATAACGTGAATTGAGCTCTGGATTCATTCATTGCGTAGAGGAGCATAATTTTATGAGCAATGTTCTGATATCAGCCGTATCCAGTACGCGAGACAGACATTGAGGGGGAGGAGATAGTGGTAGTGAGGAGGTTGAAGAGAAGGGGAAAACGGTAGGGTCGTATAAATTGCAAATTAGTTTACCATCCAGTTATGCATCCTCCGTTAGTGCTGCCCCGTACCGCGTGCACAGGGCTACTAGGCATTCACTTCATCCCACTAGCTATTCAACGAGGTGGCTAGCATCGCCACTTTCACCCATTCCCAGAGCTCCACGTGGCTATTCTGAACGAGGCTGAAGTATAATTTTGTCCCCAGTGAGTGCTATGGACACTAATCCCCCTTTCATGGGCAATTTCACTTTTGTGATTTGCCACTGAAAACTGTTACTTTCCAGTTACAAACGATGCAATGGATCATCACAACTATTGAGAAATTAATCGGCGTGGATGAAAGCCTATGAATGACCTATAAATTTTTCGTTTTAAGGATATCCAAGTATCTTTTACAGTTTGGTACAGATCACACTATAGATTCAACCATTTTCAATCATCAAATTTCTAAATTAAATTGCGTGAGAAAAAGTTGATAAAAAACATGAATATTCAGCGTTATTCAACTACATTTTGGGCAGAATTATTATCTATTATTTATTTATAAATAACGAATTTTTAAAAATCATAATTTTGCGCAAAATGTAATTTGAAGGGCGCTGAATATTTATGATTTTCTTTCAAATTTTTCACGAGCAATTTAATTGACAAATTGGATCATTGAAAATAATTGAATCTATAGGGTGATCGCTACCAAACTGTAAAAGATTCTTGGATATCCTTAAGGATTCAGCCATTTTCAACACAGAATTATTCTTTTGTTAAAAATTCGCTGTTTATAAATTCATAATTGAAATTTTTCTAACTTCTGGAAACCTTATTTTTTTGGGCATGAAATCGATTTCTGGTAAAATTCTGAAAATGAATACATTTCTTACGATTCCGAACAAATGATTTCTATCGTGGAAAATTGATTGTTTATAAATTGTGTATAGAAAATGCTTGTAATTTTCCAAAATTGCAATTTTTTAAATAATTTGTTGATCTTTTTCCAAAAGTAAACTTTCTAAGTTTTTCAGAATTTTAAAATGTTTTCTAACGGTTCAATATCGAGATTCAAATTCAGACGAGCAAAGTTTAAATCATAAAATCATTGTAAAATGTTTGGAAACTTAGGGTCAAATGGGGCGCAAATGAAAATAAAAATAATCTATGATGTTCGACTACGAAAATAGAAAAGCATTTCACTGGAGAAAAACTAGCCAAAGTACTTGGATATCCTTAAAATGAAATATTCATCAATTTTCTTAAAAATTAATTGATCATTCGAAATAACCATTTCAATTATTCACTTTATAACTATTTCATAACTCTGTCAGCGCAAATCGGGAATTGCATATCTAATTATAACATTTGAATAATTGACGAGTTTCTTTTTCTCCCCAAAAATGCCTGGGAGAATTAAGCAATTAAAGAGAAATTACCTGTCGCAAGTAAATACATTTCAGATATTAATTTTTTTTCTCAGGTTATCTTGTGAAATATTCAAGTCATTAAAAAAATATCAACTGTCGGGAATTCAAATAACTAATTCAAAATATGTTTAAAATCAACAACGCAATCAATACAAGCCGAAACATCTCAATTCTAACCGATTTTAAATAAACCAATTAGCTTCAACTATTAATATTCAAAGTAAAATATTAAATTATATCAATCTGTCCTCGGTTAATCAATTTTGTTATGTTGAAAAACTCTATTAAACTACTACAGAGCGATCTAAACAAAGTATACGAATAATCGATCTAAAAAATCGATCCACTGTAAACATCTCAGATTCTTCTTAAACAAGCAGTCAAATAAAAATGCGGAGGTATCACTTTTATTTCAAACAAATCAACCAATTTTGAGAATAGCCTGAGTGAAATGATTTGTAACTCAGGCGTATCGTTAACGCGATACAATAACAGTAAATTATAATTACCCATTGTAGTATGAATAATATTAAACTGTCTCTGATAAATGGAAACTGTCAAAAGAATTACTATAGGCATTCACTCCGAGTCAGATTATTCTGATCAACAATTCTCCACCATCTACCTTGAAATTGGATTTGCATACGAATCTTGAAACCGCAAAGTTAGATTTTCAGCGTTTTATCGGGAGTGTGGAGCAAAGCCGCTACGAGAAATGAAAGACAATCTTTTCTCCATGACGCAATATAATAGTATTATCTCAACCGGCGTAAAGCGCTTTGATGTTGTCGAGAGAAGATCAAGAGCATTTCAGGGGTAAACGTAAAATGAAAATTGGGAGTTTTATGAACCTGCAGAAAAATTGAAAGATAATGCCTCATGATTGCTGCGGTAGAACGGGGAATCTTGTGATCACTGTCTGTCTGTAGAAACTAGAAATGTGAGTGACAAAACTGACCGGTAATTACCGCGCCGAGAATCTGACCATATGGTTAAAAAAAAATTACGATTGGCCATAAGCATGAAATGACCGTTGAAATTTTGACTGTCAATTTCCATCTATATAGATGACCCTCAATTTTCGAGTTTTAGTCCAGCAATTTGTACAGTGCTGAAATTTTTTAGCAGATATTGCCAATACACTTTTCGGCAATTGTAATCACATTTACGTTCTACTAAAATGTTAAGGAATTTCGTCATGAAAAATTTTGAATTTCGGGGAAAAATTAATGAGAACTGTAAATTTTAATTTAATTATTCCTTGAAGTCTTGAATTTTTAATTATTTGAACATTCAGGGTAATGCGGCACTGAATATTCATGTTTTCATTGAAAATTGAAATAACTTGAAGAATTCTCGTCGTCATTCTTATCGAAATTTCTGAATTTTATTGAATTTTCAATGAAATTTAGAATTTCATAATTTTTTCCCGGTTAAATTGCATTCGGTGGCACTGTGCATAAAATTATCACTCAACTGTCCATGAGATTTCTTTTTTTTTCCTAACAGTGTACCACTGAGAACGGAGCCATTGATAATAATAAATAAATAAAATAATAAATGATAATAATTAATGATAACAATTTCAGTCTATTAAAAAGTTTTCCGATCGAATCCTTAGAAAATGACCCAAAAATGACCGAAATAATATAGACAGTCAATTTGCAACTATATAGACGATCTTTGGCCATTTTGGCTCGTGTCTGACGCAGCTTAACTGCGACGGTCATTGTGCATAAAAAAAATTGGTCAAACTCAGAAAACGGTCAGAAACCGGTCCTTTACGTCTGACCTGAACGAAAGGGAAAATTACGGTCACTTTACATCTCTACACTGTTAGAAAGTTTATAAAATTTCATGGAAAATATGATAGTAATTCTCATGAGAATGACATTCAATCGGATTTAGGGGAAAAATGATTGTAAAATTTCAAGTTTTAGGTAGAATTCAAAAAAATTCATGAATTTTCAGTGGGAATAAGATGGAAATTTTACAACTCCATTGAATTTTCAATGGAACATGAATATTCAGAAACAAAATTACATGAACTTTCAATTTTTCCCCGAACTTTCCTGATTTCTCTGAATTTTCACGGAATAATTTAACTGAAAAATCGACTATTTTATTGATTTTCAGATCATTTAAACCGAAAATGGATGGAATATTTGATTTTCCAATGTCAATATTTCCTGAAATTTCAGTGGAAGTTAAACACGATAAAAATTTTCGGGATTTGGCACGGAAAATTCAGACGAAAATTTTTATCAGTGTAGTAGACTATTGTGTTCGATATTTGATTCACAAACAGCTGAGAGATATCAGATTTTTGCGCAATGAGAAGCAATGATAGTTTACAACTGTAATAGATTCAAGCGAATTGCTGACTAGTGAGCAAAGGGAATTGTCGCTTTGGACAAGGTGAGGTGTGCATTGCAGAGGGAACTCCCAGTTGGTCTATGTAGGCCTCGTTGAACGAGGAGACTGTTCTCACGAAACCTCTTGGTCCCAAGGGACTCGACCTCGCCAAATCAGCCGAAGGATGCAAATCAATCCCTGGATACGGTGCTCGAAATTGTTCAGTACTAAATACCATACCAAAGGCTTGAGTGTACTTGTCAAACTCCTCTTGCAGTCCCGCAGAGAAAACGGAATTGCCACGCAATGTCAGCAACAACCAATGATAAAGTCACTAGTCTGAGCAAGCATATAAACACAGTAGTGACTGTGGCAATGGGGTTGTATATCATCGTATCCGTATGTGTATCTACAGTGATGATAGCTCAACATTGAGCATCGCGTCAGGTGTATTATCCAATGATACACAGATATTTACGCCTTCCGTCATGAATCGTGACGGTGCCTCTTTGGGCTACTGATGAGGAGTCCAGTAACGAGGATTTAAATTGACCTTGAATAAATTACCTCAGAATGTTCACTAAATATGATCGAATACCCGTGGTGAGAGCCGTGGTTGGAGGAGTTTTTCAACTAAGTTGATGAATAAATGATCTTGCAATCCTAGTAACTCTCGATTTACAGTTGCAAAAGGTTGCTCTAAACTTCACCTCAAATTCCATCAAATTTTACTACTTTGACGAAGTTTGAGTGTTTGAACTATCTGGCGAAACACGAAATTTCTTGTGTCAGGTACTTTGAAAACTATTACGTGGAATTCTGGTGATACTGCGGAGTATGGAGATTAATTAATAAATTTTATGTCGTGCATATTTATTAAGGAAATAAGGAAATAAGAATGAATAATTTCAAAATTGGAAGAAATGCACATCACCACAATATCGCGGGAGATGGGCACTTGGTAAATTATGCGCGAATTGCAATGAATTTCAACAGATTGTTGGATAGGTGGATCGTTTTTTGTGGAATGCAATGATTATACAATTTCAATTTTCAGTAAAACGCGAGGGAGGAATAATGATGATCGAAGAAGAGAAATTTAATGCAGAATCAATTGCAAGAATTCTATCTTTCTCTGAGATAAAAAAATAAAAGTGTCACACTGTTGAAATTTTTCGGCTGAAATTTCCGGTTCACTTTGTGGAAATTTTCATCACAACATAGTACCGCTGAAATCTTAAGGAATTTCATTGAGAATTTCTCCTATCCAAATTTCAACCAATGGAATTGCACTATTCGCCTGTTATTCTATATAGTCAACACGGCATTCAACTGATAATTTTTGATAATTCCACTGATAATTTTTCATGTTGATATATATGTATATACAAATAACTTCCCTATCCCGGGAACATTTCCTGGTTAAATGAAACCCTCGTCGGAACTGACAGATGAATCTTGGTTCATAGTGCAATTCTCTTGGCCAAAATTTGGATGGAAAAATTCTTTTCCAAATACCACTGGAGCTTCAAAATTAATCAGGTATTTTCCTTAAGTTTCCCTACATACAATCGAACTCGTCAAGTTTTTTAGGCAAAATCACTCGTGCTTTACACTCGCGATTTTTTAACAGGAAAAACTTGACTCCTTCGTTTGCTACAACGCACCTATCGGAAAATACCTGATAATTTTGAAGCTCCCGTGGTGTACATACGAAAATTCAAAATTATGTGGAAAAATCAATGTAGCTATAAATTTAGGTAAATATGTTTTTTGAATTCTCAATGAATTGGAAATTCCGCGTAATTTGATACTGAATATTCATATTTTCATTAAAAATTCAAGTAAGTTAGAAAATTCTCGTCTTTTTATTGCTCAAAAATTTCGAATTTGAATTTTGAGGAAAAACTGAATTTTCATAAATTTTTGCCCTGAATCGAATTCAATGTCACTCTCCTGAAAGTTGTTAGTCAATTGTCCATGAAATTTCCATTTTGGTAAACAGTGTAATCTCCTCCCAAACCGAATTAAACCGTTCTCGAACTTTTTCCTCTACAAGTAATTCCCCGGAATTGATTCCCCCCACGACTTCCCATGAATGTCACGCATAGACGCATTACGAATATCAATTCAATTTATTAATCCTCTCAATCTCTCAAAACAAAACATTTTGGAACTCAACATATTCAAAGCAATTTCATCCCATAATTGGAGTCAATCTTTTGTTACTATAATTAATTTTTCTCTAATATATAACATAAAGTCAACACGCCATTCCCGCAAATTCCCGAAACAGTTCGTTTCGATACCAAGCAATTGCAGACTAATTTCAACCTATAATTGGAATCCGTCTCTTGTGGCTATAATTGATTAATCATCGATAAATTATATTCCTCCTGTAAATCATGCTCATCCCACCAAGTTATAACTCTATGATAGAATAAGATTGGAAATGTTCTTGAAAAAAAATATTTTTCTTTCTGGCGACAATAGTGCTCACATGGTTGGTGGGGGGCTCCGGCGGTCGCCCAAGATAAGCAGCGTTTAGTCTGGATAGTACTTGGATGGGTCCTCAAATTTACCCCCAGTTTTTCCAATCCCCACTACAATCCTTGTCGCCCACCTCTGACACTCAGGGCTACAATCTCCTCAGTCCGACAGTACTCGGGTGGAACTGCTGCCGCCAGGCGCGAGTGTGGAGAACTATGGTGCCCATCCAGTCAGTGTGACGGATGGGTACACACTGTTAGAATAGTACATTAGAGTACAAGGGCACAAATTTCGTTTTCAACGAACGTGTAGTTTACAGGCCGAGCCGAAGGCGAGATCTGTACACACATTCGTTGAAAACGAAATTTATTACCGAGTGCTCTATAATATTTTATGTCAAGTCGTGCAGAAGTCGAGTTTTGAGCAAGCTGCGCGAAGCGCAGCGTGCGATAAACTCGACTTATTGCACGGCGCGACATAAAAAAATGAAATGTCATGGACAGTTGACTGCTAATTTTCAGGATAGTGACACTGAATGCGATTTAAGGGAAAAAAATCATGAAATTTCAGGTTTCGCTGAAAATTCAGTAAAATTACAGAATTGTAAACAGGATAAAAACGAGAATTCCTTAATTTATTTGAATTTCCATTCTAATTGGAATGTGCGGTGCCGAATAACATTGAATTTTCGTATGTAATACCACAAGAGCTTCAAAATTATCAGGGATTACTCGATAGGTTCGTTGCAAACAAACGAAGGAGTCAACTTATCCAGGTTAAAAAATCACGACTGCGAAGCACGAGTTTTTCCTGAAAACTTGACAAGTTCGTTTGTATGCAGGGAACCTTGAGGGAAATACCTGATTAATTTTAAAACTCGAGTGGTATTCGGAAGAGAATTTTATCCAAATTTCGGCCACGAGAATTGCACTATGAGATAAAATCCATCTGTCTGTTCCAATGAGGGGCTCACTCGACCAAGAAATATTTTGTTTTTCATATATATATCAACATGAAAAATTACCAGTTGAATTATCAAAAATTATCTGTTGAATACCGTGTTAACTATATAAAATAACAATCGAATCGTGGAATTCTATTGGCTGAAATTTCGATGGGAAGAATTCTCAGTGAAATCTGAAATTTCATGATTTTTTCCCCCTAAATCGCATTCAGTGTCACTGTCCTGGAAATTCAAGAATAAATTTACCGGAATTTTCTGGTTTTCTATTCATTTTCAGGGAAAAATGGAACTGAAATCGACAATTCTCTTTGACCTTTCCACGAAATTCTGAATTTTCAATGACGAAATTCCTTGACGTTTTAGTGGTGATTAATAGCGCAGAGTCTATCTTGAAAGGAATCCCATAATTTTCAAGTTACAGGGTAGTAAAAAAATGTGAGAATCCACAGCGGAATCCACGAGAATTTGCTCTTCCTTCTGACACTGCGATATCTCTACTCAACGATTCGAAAAATCTCCCATTTACCTCTGTATGAATGAAAAAGTAAAATGTTGTTTCTACACATTATTTCTTTCACTACATCGACTCTTTATTTTCATTTCAGCTATGACCTGGAATCTGAAAAATTGTACTCAGTATCATGGTACAAAGACAACGAGGAATTTTACAAATACGTACCGAGCTCAGACAGAAGCCAACACAGCTATCAAGTGGAGGGGGTCGAAGTTGATGTAAGTTTTCAAAAATAGTCATGGAGCACCTATCGATATCTCCAATATCTACACGATGTCTCATAAAATGAATATGGTCGTTAAAAATGCATATTCTCTTAGGAAAGATGAAGAGATACCAAAATTCCTCGTGAAACTCTAATCTTCCAGAAATCTTCTTTCGCATTTTGCCTGACATGACTCGAATTTTACATTCAGCCATGGAAGACATTATAATATTCCCTACTTAACTACTGATGACGTCTTTTTCAATAGACACTTATGAATAAAAAAGAACAGATAATGGAGACCTAAAGTGCCCGAGTCAAAATTTTACCAGGTCTCCCGACGTAGTTTCAACATTTTGAACCTACATTGCTTTGATGTTCAAATTCTCCGCCAAATTTTCACCGTACTTTCAACTTATCTCAACGTGAAGGCCCATAGACATTGAAAAACACTCAATATCCACCGTCTATTAAACTTACTCTCAACGTTAATGACGTTTGTTTTCTGTTAACGTACGTTGTAAGTTTCGACGTCCCCATTTGATTGTATCAAGGTCATTATTGACGATAATTAAAAAATTCTTTACCGTGTTAAAGACTCACGTGACTAAATTATTAGTATTAATACATTAATAACATTAGTTCGAAGTTCAAACAATCGTGCGTCTGAAGGGTGAGTTGGGTCCAAGGGTCAGAAGGGTTAGTTGCGTATAAGGATCAATTGAGTATAAGGGTCAGATGAGTATAAGGGTGAGTTGAGTCCAGGGGTCAAAAGAGTACAAAGGGTCAGGCGAATCCAAGGGTCTGTTTTGTAAGGGTCAGATTATTAAAAACCTCAGTTGAGTTCAACTGTCAGTTGAATTTAAGGGCCAGTTGTGTGTAAGGGTCAGTTGAGTGTATGGGTCAGATGAGTGCGAAGGCCCTATTGGGCCTGAGAATCAGATGAGTCTAAGACGAGGATAAGGGTCAAATGAGTCTGAGGGTCAGATCGATTCTGAGGGTCAGGTGAACCAAGGTCATCTGACTCTTAGATTGAACTGACCCTTAAACTCAATTCAGCCTTTTACTCATCTGACCTTTAGATTCGCCTGACCCTTCGTACTCTTTTGACCCTTAGGCTCAACTGACTCGTAGATTCACGTGATCCTTCACACTCAACTGACCCTTAAATCAGCCTGACCCTTTGTAGTTGTTTGACCCTTAGACTCAACTGACTCTTAGATTCGTCTGATCCTTCGTACCCTTTTGACCCTCAGATTCGTGTGATTCTTCGGACTCGGCTGACCCTTATGTCCATCTGGCCCTATGATGAAGGTTTTACGTTTATTGATAAAAAAAAACCGTCTGGCCCTCATACTCATCTCATCTTTATACGCATCATCTGTACCGTTAGATTCATTTGAGCCTTAAACTCAACTGACACTTTGATCCACCAGTGAACCTTGAAACTACGTTGGGAGACCCGGTCAAATTTCGACTCGGGTGTGCGAGTAAAAATTCATGCGACATTATGGAAATAACTACTTCATGTCCCGACCTCTCGATTCTTGAAATACTGAAAACGTTTCAAAAATTGATTTCTTCCCCATGACAACACTGAAAGAAAAATCTGAAGTTCGATTTACAATTTTTTTTGTATGCGGCACATAACATTATAGTAACTTCACAAGCGTAATTTTTGCAAATCAAAATGCAGTTAAACTAACCGAAGTTCAAAAGTAACCACGACAAATCTATTATGAGTAGAACTATAAAATAGTTGCAATGACTACATTCCATTGCAGTAATTACTTCTCCGGCCATAGTTACCGTAACCCATGTAAAATTGTTGAGGACTTTTTGACTATAATTCGATGGTGATGGAATATAGTCAGAAGAATTATATTTTTCTCTCAGTGAAGCAGTCAAAAAACTGACTCCCCGTTTCACATTCGCGTATCATTATTCATTCATCCCTCTTCTCAATCCATTATTAATTTCTCAATCTCCTTTCTACCCTCAATTTCCAAGGAACGATTCCTATTAAATTTTCACTATCGAATCTCGAGAAACTGCGTTTTTAAGAAAGGAAAATTGACAGTTCTATTCTTTCGCTTCGTTATTGACAGAGAGCAGTATAGAAAATGTAGAGAGGTCTTTTCTATTCAAGCCCAAGAGGTCCCAACACTCCTTCAATAGTTTCACTCGTTTGCCTTACTCCTTCATAACCCTTTAGAGCTATCCACTCGTACACTACGTCGACGTAACAGAGGAATCTCTTATGCTCAAGGCAGCTAGTCTGCATAAAATATTTCAATTTATTCGTCGAGGGTGTACCCATAGACGCATATAATAAAGCCGCATATTCAAAGCGGCAATAAAAATAAACTCGCACTCTCTTTCCTACAGCTCGCCCCAGGAACCTTCCCCTTCTACCGCCACGTTTCACGATACCTCATACCCTCGTCTTACCGTCTGTACTCTTCTGCGTCACGTCTCCCTGTAGATTTGGCCAAGCTACTTACTCAACGGCCCAACCATTTCCTGGCCTCGGATAATCCAACTGGGAAATGGAAATTATCGTAGAAAATCAGAATAAGATACAAATTCCATGGAATATACATGAAGCAGCAACGATGAAAAATCTAAGAATAAACAATAATTGAAACAATGCGCAGCAGTCCGAAAATGAAATAAATCCGACTACGTTTTGTTCATTACAGGAGAATCCAAAAAAGGACAATTTTTCAATGTAATCGCGGTTTTAACATTATTTCCATCATTTCAGGATTCTTCATTGTAACTGAAAATAAACAAGTGGACAAAGGCATTTCTTTACAAATGAGTATAGTAATTGTTGCTAATAAAATAGGAAATTGCTTCCGAATGCCATGACTAATTCTATTTTGATGACAATTTTTTGGGTGATCGTCTTTTTTGAAATTTTTGATTCAATTTTTTGAACAAAACGTGGAAATCATGGAAATCGCGTGATTTTCAATTGGTAAATCGTGAATTTGAATCTTTGGCATTCAATGAAAACTAAAAATAAATTCTACCCTGTGGACTGCAGATTAACTTTCCAACTCAACATATTTATTAAGATTAGTTCTCAATCAGACAATATTCTAATTCATATGCCCACATAGAAAATAAGAAAGAGGTCAGTGTTCTGTGTATTTGGTATATTTTATCAAAAAACTCAACGTTTTTACTCCGCAACCAATGATTTCTCATGGTTATGTCGATATAAAATAATATGAAAAAACTATTTTGGTCTGAAGGAATTTATGAGAAAGTAACAAAATAATTCTAAAGTGATGATTAATTAAAAAAAAATTTAAAAATACTTCTCATTGAAAAGTGAATACACAGTTTATTTATTAGCAGAAGACGTTATGATTTAATTTGCATTGAATTTAATAAATCAATAAGTTTTGATGAATCAATATTTGCGTTTAACGTTTTTGAAAAAGAAGAAAAAAATTGATTTTTGAAAAATGTGCTGGGGTTTTTTTGTCAAACAAAGTTATGGATCATTGATTTCCATTTGATAACGTCGTTGGAAATCATTGGAAATCAATGTAAATCATTGGAAATCACGAATAAATCTGATGGAAATCAATCACATTAGTAATCATGGAAATCATTCTGGAAATCGCTTCGATTTGGAAATAATTCTGTCACCCAAAATCACAGACCCCTTGGACACCATCTAAAAATCGCATATTCGCACTTTTTAGACCATACTTAGTTACCCTAAACCAAAAAAATCGAAACTTGAATATGAGTGATTACAAAGCTTCCATTCGGAAGCAAAAGGCCTTTTTTATCTATAAAAATGCATATAAACTGGTGATGTAGAATCACAAATACTAATTAAATGCTCGGTATAATTTTTCCACTCCACGTGGTAATTATAAATTTCAGAACGACTGGACGGTCACATTATGCTCCATTAAAGTTTCAAATTTCAATCAAGCAGTCCCGCTTCTACTCTCAGTTATCCCAAAGCTAGATATTTCATTTACCCATTTGAAACTTCCCTTACCACGGTCAAACTCAACTCCTGAGACTTATCGAGTAAAAGCCCCAGAGCACCAACCAACGATTTAGTAAACAAGCGAGAAGGATGCCTTTGGAATTTGTACTAATTGACTCTTGGGAAAGGGTACTCTTCATTTCCATTGCTGAAATTATGTTCAATTGATGGTGAAATATCTTGCGCTATTTCCAAATAAAAGATAATTAGCAATTGACTATTTAAAACGCAGTCATTAATATCTTAGCACTTAAATATTCGGGAGATATCAACGTTCGATGATACTTTCATTAAATGTGAATAAAATCAAATACACTGAGAAAAATTTCAATTGTAATTTTAACAACAAGGGAATTGTCAAAGAAATTATATTTACAGTAACAATAAACTTTGTAGGTTAAACTAGGATTCATCGTTCAATTTACTATGTCAAATCGTGTCATCCACATTATGATGTAATTTTCACTTTAATGTAATAGTTGAATCTACAATATTTATTGTTACCGTAACTATTATTTTTTTGACAATTCCCTTGTGTTTGAAATTACCATTGAAATTTCTCTCAGTGTACTGTATTGATTTGAAGAAAAATTGAATGCCAGTGGCATCTTTGAGTGACACAGTAGTATCTGTCATAAGTTATATCAAAAGACACACGAACCTGTGTTGAGTTATATGCTCATCACCTCTCTCGCTCGCTTCCCCTCGTCGCAAACAAAGTAGGGCCGTACATATTAACTTACACTGTTAACAAATTACCCTTGAAATTTCAAATATAAAAACTTGAAATTTCTAACAACACTAAATTTACATGAAATTTATCTCCATTTTGTTACTGAAAAATCAGGTAACTTCTTTGAATATTCAATGAAATTCTAATTTTTTGGTCCACACGACAACTAAAATTATTGAAAATAATAAAAAAACAGGCCACTTGGAACAAAGATATCCTCGACTTTAATTCAAGCACCTGTTTTTTTTTAGAAATTGCTTTAAATCAAAATCGCGTGATTTTGAACGCGTTTAGGGGCGCAATGCCTTGAATTAAGTGCCGCGCCCTTGCACTGAGAAAAAAAATTACTTTTGCCAAGTAAATTTACTAACTACAAGAAAATCCACACATTTCAAATGCAAATATTTATATACATTTACTTGTGGCAAGTAAATTTACTTGGCAGAAGTAAATTTTTTTCTCAGTGTGGACGAACCTCGGCTTTTTCATTCCTCTGATTTCTTCACATCGATTTCATTGAAGTTTCGAAGAATTTCGTCTTTGAAAATTAACTGTGAATTTCAATTTGATTATTCCACTACTATTGATGAGAATCGAGAAAATTCAGGCCAATCTTTTATTGATATTTCCATTAATCCTCGATCACTCATTCAATCAGCGCAAGCTGCCCGTTTTCGTTTTTTTTATATTTTAGCGTGGTTCTCGGCGTTTAAAAATTCTGAATAAATTAGAGCTGCTAGTTCAATCCTTTTATTAAGTGTTCGCGTTGTCCGTTTTGTTCTGGGGAAATTTGTTTAACTAAAAAAAGAAAAAAAACTTCCAACGGACAGAAACACGGTGCCGCGTTGCCCGGTGCGACTCAGTCCCTGTCGACCCCTCGAGCGACAGTGTTGCTAGATTCACTGCAACACTTGAAGTGCGCGCATAGCGGTAAGCACCAAGGTGGCAACAACGCGCTCGGTTTAACCCAGCGGTGCTGTGCTAACCGTGTGGCTGACGAAGGCTGGCGGCCGACCGCGAGTGATCGAGGGTTAATTGAAAGTTAAGGATAATTTGATACTCAATAGTCACGTTTTGATGGAAAATTCAAGTTTTGCAATTCTCGTCTTCCTGCAGCAAAAAATTCTAAATTTCCCTGATATTTCCATGAAATTAAAAATTTCACAATTTTTTCTTCCTAAATCAAATTTAATGACGCTGCCCTGAAAATTACTACTGAAGTAGCCATGAAATTCAAATTTTTTTCTGACAGTGGTCAATTCTGTTATATTCAATGTTTAGGTAAGATCTCTTCAAGTTTACTGGAAGGTACATTGTAAGAGAGATAAAAACAATAACAATTAAAGTATTCAGTCGCGTGAGGAGAAACGAAAAAGTTTCAATAATCAATTTCAATACTTTTGATGATAAATAGAAAAAATTTCCTTATAACCTCCAACACTCGCGTTATACCGATCATGTCACTTTAAACTATTATTATTAAAATGAGGAAAATCTTTTGGATTAAATATCACGGTATTGGCTGACGGGTCAGAATTCCATGCCATGTCCAATATCCGTAAAACGTGATCATGAAACGTATGATGAAATAACTCACGGTTACTGCGAAGAAAGGGACACGAAGGGACCACTATAGGAAATGGAACAAAGTTGCCAAGTTGCGGTTTCATTTAATGGTATTTCTCGATTCTCGTTTCAATTCATCCCATTTCGAGGGCTCACGTATTCCCCGAATATCTTTTATCACAGGCCACGTCATGTTTCATTTTCCCCGTGCACTGTAAGACACCCACCTGTATAGTAGCAGTTCGGAGATTGATAGTACATTGATCATGAATGAAACTTTGTTACAGCATCACAACTCCAACAGTCAGAAGGTGATACTGAAGCACGTGACATTGGACTCGACGGGGGTTTACAAGTGCGAAGTGAGCGCTGAAGCCCCAAGTTTTTTATCAGTTAAAGGGAAAGGCTACATGGAAGTAATTGGTGAGTAAGAAAAAAAGCAGAGTAGCTCGTTACAATAATAACATGGAGGGGTTTGAGAATATCCGGCAGAAGGCATGTGACCGTTACCTTTTGCCTCATTAGTCTCTTTCGTTGTTTTATTTCTACCAATTCTATTAATTTAAAAAACGAAAAACCGTAATATCTTGAAAATTTTGTATGAATGGGTATAAATATTTTGAATGATCTAAATAGAATTCGTCGAGACGAGTATTTTGAAAAAAGAAAAAATTAAATCCGTTGAGTATTTTGTGGGATATTTAACAAAATACATTTACATTAGGTTTATCCCGGTATATTTCGGGTACAAGGTAAATTTCCAGTACAATTTTTAGAAGTTTTTATTGAATTTAATTATCACTGAAATTTGAAGGAATTTCGTCATTGAAAATTCAAAATTTCGTGGAAAAATCACAGAGAACTGTCGATTTCGAATCCTGGAAAAAATGGGCCATGGAAAAAATAGACCAAGGGAAATTTTTAATTTGGGTGGGTTTTAGCATGTTTTGGCTGTGTGCGCTATTTTTTCCTGGTCTATTTTTTCCGCCTACCGTCGATTTCAGTTCTATTTTTCCCTTAAAATGAACAGACAACCAGAAAATTCCGGTAAATATATTCTTGAATTGTCATGAGAGTGACATTCACTGCGATTTAAGGGGAAAAAACCCTAAAATTTCAGATTTCACTGAAAAATTGATGTAATTTAGCACTAAATATTTATATTAGATTGGAAATTGAAATAAATTAAGGAATTCTCGTCTTTATGCTACTTAAAATTCTGGAATTACTAAATTTTCAGTGAAGAATGAAATTTCATGATTTTATTTCCCCTAAATCGCATTCAGTGACACTGTCCTGAAAATTCGTAGTCAACTGTCCATGAAATTTCATTTTTTTTAACAGTGTACCAACCTTGAGTATTATAAAAGCTAAGATCATACCAAATTTCAAATCGCTATCTTCAGTTTATTCTCACGTTATCGTGTGTACAAAATTTTTCGTGAAATACGGAAAAACTGCAATATCTCCAAACTTTGCATTAAAGAGTATATATATTTTAAGTGATCTACATAGAGACTATCGAGACGAGTATTTTGAAAAAAGAAAAATTGAAATCGGCGCAGTAGTTTTTAAGATATGGAGGAAAACCGAAATTTAAACAAATTGTTATATCTCAGGAACTACTGGACCGATCGGGCTGAAACAGCGCGCCAGAGTTGAGCTCAATCATATCTATAATGACGATAAATTTCCGATTTCTGTCTATAAATTTCACCGTATTTACTTTGAAAAAAATAATAATCACCAAAAACCCAAGTTTTCACATACACACACAGACATGACCCTAAAAACATCACTTCTTCAAGTTTTATAACATTCTAGAAGCAAAAACATTCTTGCTAACATTCGGAAGCAAAAACGATGACAGATTAAAGAAACATCTGAAATAACAAGACTTATCGTTTATCGATGAGCAATTATCTTCGCGGTAGGTTCCTACGATGAATCGATAGCAATTTGTCGACGGTCTTATCGTCATGTTGAGTTTAGCTACTGCTGTTCGCATTTTTATCACACTAACGTCAGGGACAAGGGCTGTGTTATCCTTGGGGGAGTGACTCAGGGAATTGCTCTCTCCACTTTATTTCTATACTGTAACCGCGCTGAGGTCGCCTACGTGTTTATGGGGAAACGATCCACATGTAGCTATTCGCATGTAGCTATTCACATATATGCCTTCCTGTTTGCTGTGACGTATATGCGTGTACACATGGGCACGAACAAACGCGGGAACCCAAGACAAGAATATTTCGGAAAGAACGCTTCAAAAACATTCATCTATCGTGTCGTTAAAGTTTAGGGCTGGTTATAAAGACGTCGAAACGCGATAAATATTACGACGTCGTAAGTCTTGGGCCTCGTAACATCCAAACGCGTCCCGAACATTTACCAGACGTGGCTGTCACGATGGTTTCGACATACTTGCAGTACTTAGAACCCCCTATTCGTCCGAAGTTCCGAGAGATCATCGTTTAACAGATACCTCACACTTCCTCATTTTACATTCAATACGGAAAATTCTATTACATCGTAATGGAACAAAACTCGGCTATAACGAAAATTTTATGTTGATCATTTTTTCGTCCCATTCGCTTCCCCTTCAATGAAGAGTTGTTTAATGAGGACGGATATACTTTGAATCTTATAAACTTCTCTACAGCCGTGCGATTATTGCGCGAAATACCTCCAGGCTGTGACTTAATTAAGGATATGGTTTCAATAGAACGTCGCGTGAGTTAAGCACGAAGCATTTAATATGGAACGAGTGATGAAGAAATTTCACTGAGCGTGTACCCACGTTCTCGTTAGTAAATGTATTTCTTGATATTTGCAAAAAAACACTTGAGAGCGTACCTGGGGAATGCAAAATTTTTACTTTAACTCTTCAAATTTCTTTTTGCAGCATTACCTAACGGCGAACCTACGATCACTAGCGAGGAAAAAGTTTATGCCAGCGGTGACATTCTTGCTCTCAACTGCACAAGCGGTTCATCCTTTCCACCAGCACGGATCACGTGGTTCATCAATGGAATAAAAGTTGGTATCATTTTTCCTCGACTAGTTTTGTTTCATTCATTTCATGTACTATTTTCCTACAGTTCATTTCTAGTAGAGTAGTTAATTTTTTATAATGAAAAAAAAAAAACAAACATAGAAGACGAGTTGTCGTTAACAGTGATTGCTCACGAAGTTTGCCCGTGAGGATGAGGATCGTTAAATGTGAGCGTAGGTGGAACATCGAAATTGAGTTGATGAGGCAAAGCTTCAATTAACGAAGCGTGCAGCTGAAATCCATCCGCGTTTTTTTTTTCATTCAGCATTTTGTAGTCATTCTATTGGATGGCTTGTCGCTTCTTTCATATCCGTCCACTGCAAATATCATAATTTTCCTCTCCTGGTATTGAATGATTTTCATCAGTTTTGAGTGACAGAGCCAATTTGAAAATCTCAAATTCATTTCGAGTCATGTTTATTTTATTCATTCGTTGACCGTAAAAAGTATGGGGTACATTAGAATTATGAGAAAACTACCACCAGCCAGGGGTTAGTCCATATTGAGTTGTTCTTCATGGAAAGTTTTCTTTTAGTTACAAGTTATCAAAGCCTTGCCACTTCAATCTCTTGATACTGCACAGCTATTGCATGTGTACGGAGTAGTTGATGGGACAGTCGAATTTATTTTATGTTTACCTCTTCCTGAGGTGTCTAGCCCAGGTAAACTCCTTGGTACGTTTTTTTTCTCCTGAACGGCTGCTAACGACGATTGATCCGAAAAGAGCAGAATAAAAAGTCTAAGGAACGGGATTGCAATAATTAACCACAATTCACTCAAACTCACTGTATAGTTGTTAAATAAAAATGTTGATAAAATATTTCACAATACTAGAGTCTACAACAAGAACTGTTACACTCAGTAATTATTTGATAATATTAAACGGATATTTGGTTAAATATCAGAACTTAGCGTTGTGTCTCGATAGGTTCGCTTTGGAATATTCGTTGGAGCGAACTTGCTATATTGCTTAAATTCTACTGTTCATGTACAGTGTCGAGAGTGAAGGTGAAGAGAATTTTTACCTCGTAGAAAGAGGGTACAAAAATTTTCCTATTAGTGGAATAGTATATTTCGTCATCAGGCCGAAAACAACTTTTCTGGCGAATATGAATTATATGAAGTTGAAAAGTTTTTTTCGGCCGTTTGACGAACAATATTGTTTATCATAACGGCTGTAAGCTGCGCTGCCTTACGGCCGGTACGACAAAAAGATATTTGAAAACGTTAAAAGTTCGGAGCTCTGCAACGCCGGCCGAAGTACGCTGGGTCCTTCATTGAGACAAAAAAAAGGAGAGATCAGAACGGATTCTCAGGGTAATTTTATGATTTTCATTTGGCTAGCGAAAGTGCCTGCATAGTAAACTTAGAGAAGAATAATTTTTTCTACGAATGAGTTGACAACGTTTTCTGCAGGCAAATTTTCGGATTTTATGATCTCGACGTGCCTAAACAACTTGGGATTGAATATGTATCTTCCTGTTTCTTGGGGAAAAAGAAATTGCTTTGGGGAGAAACGAAGGAATTTGGAAAAATGAAAGTATTTCAACAGTTGTCTTAAATATTATTTTACATGTGCGACCGAACAACGTGAAAGTATTAAAAAAATATAAGCCATTCATACACTGAAAGCCAAGTTCCACAGAATCGTTCTATAATTACTATCGCATTGTTCTCGCTGTGCAGATGATTGCCTTAACAAGGGTAAAATGTTTGATTTCGAATTATTCTCGTGAGCCAATCAATCAAGGTTCATTTACTCGATAAAAAAAACATTAATCCAATCTACCAATTGAGGCAGTCCAGGGATAGAAAAATAACGTAATTTGTATTGATTATTTCCAGGTTAAACCAGATTCAGAGACGCTAGTACCGCACAGGGATTTAGTGTCAACAATTTCAAGTTTGAGGCTTGAGGTGGGACCGGATCACTTGACTGAAGGGCGAATTGACGTGAGGTATTTACCAGTTGTAATTCACTTAGCTCTTCGAAAACTCTGAAGATATTCAGGCAACGTCACTAAGTAGTCAAAAGCGCATCAATAGGATACTTATAGGGCAGGCAAAAATATAGTAATCTTCACTCTTCTTTCAACTAGTTGTTGAAATTCACTAAATAATTTTTTCCGCCATAGCGCATGATAAAGCTGTACTTCATTATCTAAACGTCAGCACTTGATAATGCAGAAATGAGCACCAGCGCAAAGTTATGGAAAATTTTGGAACCTGCTTTAATATGTAATCTCCTCCGCAGTTTTTCTTCCACTAATGTTTCGGAACTTCAGGTCAAAGTTATTCCATCGCAGAATTCAAATTTGAATAAGCTATTTCAACATATTTGTAGAATATTTAAGCTTGCGAATTTTTTTTTTCTCTCGTATACCCTTTCGGGTTTTTACGATTTGTTCCTTTCCCACCCCCAACCCCCTGTACCGCATTCGCCGAAGGACAAGGGAAAACCTCATTTGAGGGAAAAACCTGCCCAGGTACAGTCGTCCCTTACGAGATTCCCGCTCGACAATGAAACCGTGAGATTTTAGAGTGTCACAAATTTTGGCCCCCCAGCCGGGAATCGAATCCAGGTCTCCCGCATGCCAATCCCACAATCTATCCACACAGCCACCGCCGTCAGTATTTAAACTTGCTAATTTTTGAAAAAATTTCTGGATCTCTAACTCTACACTACAAACCATCAAAATTAACTGTAACATTGGATTATTTTTGGCAGTCCGATGCTAGCGAATTGGAGATTCCTCAACGTTCCCTGCAAAGAACACTGTTAGAAATCTCTTGAAATTTCAGGCAAAGCTTTTTCTGAATTCTCAATGTTGTGAGTTTCAGTTTAATTTCATTGAAAATGTTCATAGATTTTGTCATTCATCTTAAAATTCAAGAAAATTCGGTTTTTCATGTTAAGCGATCATTGATACTTAAATGAAAGCTTGAATATTCAAACTCATTGTGATAATTAAACCTCAAATGCAATTGAATTTTTGATCTGAAAGTCGAGATTTACTTGAATATTCGAGGAATTAACTAATTCGTCAGTGAAGAAATGTACAGGAAATTCATGTAATTTTGTCGTTGTTAAAAATTTCAAACTTTTTCACTTGTAATTTCAAGAGTAATTTTCTAACAGTGAGTCAACAGTGTCAAGTTTCGTAGAAAAATCTTTCGTACGCTGCATTCGAGAATTTTGAAACTTTCGAAACTTGAAATGTTCATTTGTTTGCAACCGATAATTTCAAAAGTCTTGGAGTATTACAATCGATAATCCCATTGTAGCTTCTAATAATGTCCCCCTAATTCTGCACACTGAAAAAAAATTACTTTTGGCAAAGAATCATTTTCTTGGGAGAAGAATTCATTTTTTTATGAGCATATTCCTCCAGGCCAGTCATTCTCAAATGATCTACGTCCATCTTCAAATATTACAATTACAATTATATTGAATTATGAGATAATTATGCAGCATATGACCTTGAATGAACACTCTTAATTATTTTTAACTGTTTCAAATTTATGATTTTCATACATAAAATAATTTAGAATGAAAAATAAATAAATCATTTGGAATAATTCTGAATGTTAAAAATTATCAATGGAGCTCACAATTCACTCACCGATTACGAAATCGACTCACAAAATTTAAGTGACGGCATCGTAATTTTTCACAGGAGATTCAGATAAAAATTGCCGAACGCTCTCGAAAAATTCCATGACAGTTCCGTAAAATTTCCTACAACCACATTTTGCTCTGGAATTACGGAAAAGATACGTAATTTTTATTAAATATTTCTCTCCGTGTGGGAATGACTGCTCTGGAGAAATACGCTTCTAATAGTATATTAGACCACAAGGGTATGAATTTCGTTTTTGTCATTCCGGCCGTAAGGCAGCATTCGCGGCCAGCGAATGCCTCCCACTCGACAAAAAAGTATTTTTTCACGAGTTACGAACAATATTTTTCATCACAATGTGGCGGAAATTGGACTTTTAGGCACGCGGAGCGTGCCGAAAAGTTCACTTTTCGTCACAGCGTGATGAAAAATATTGTTCGTCATACGGTCAAAAAAAAAACGTTTCTGACAAATATGATTGCAGCCCTCGTCTTCGGCTCGTGCTGCAAACCTCATATTCACCAGAAAAGTTTTTTTCGGCCTAATGACGAAATATACTAATTTCGACGAATGTGAAGTTTACAGGCCGAGCCGAAAGCGAGGTCTGTACTCACATTCGTTGAAAACGAAATTTATGCCCGAGTAGTCTTCGCGCAGCGTGCTTTAAACTTGACTTATCGTACGGTGTGACATAATAGTACATTAGAGTACAAGGGCACAAATTTCGTTTTCAACGAATGTGTAGTTTACAGGCCGAGCCGAAGGCGAGATCTGTACACACATTCGTTGAAAACGAAATTTATTACCGAGTACTCTATAATATTTTATGTCAAGTCGTGCAGAAGTCGAGTTCTGAGCAAGCTGCGCGAAGCGCAGCGTGCGATAAACTCGACTTATTGCACGGCGCGACATAAAAAAATTAATTCTTCCCCAAGACTATTTTCCTTGGCAAAAGTATTTTTTTCCTCAGTGGAATTCTTTTTTCCTGATCAAATAGCTATGGAGCATTGTTATGGCAACTAGAAAAATCATGGTAATAAATAAGTTTATGTCACGCCGTGCAATAAGTCGAGCTCCGCGCAGCGTGCTTCAAATTCGACTTCTGCACGGTGTGACATAAAATATTATAGATCACTCGGGCATAAACTTCATTTTCAACGAATGTGAGTACAGACCTCGCCTTCGGCTCGGCCTGTAAAATTCCCATTTGTCGAAAAGGAAATTCGTGCCCTTGTACACTAAATGTACTATTTCGCCCAGACCACATTGTCAAGAATAATCCCACACTGATAGAAGGATTTAATTGCTATTAATGAGGCTTCTTAACTATTACCACCAGTCGTTAATAGTTAAATCCTGGTTTAAAAAAAAAACAATTGAAACTTAGTTGATATTATGTCCAAACGTTAGATTTCGCGATTTAACGCGAACATCGTCGTCATATGAAAAAGGACCGTTCGATTTTTTTCTCTGTCGTCCCCCTCCTTGAGACATGCATGAACTTGAATTGCAGCTCAGTTGATATAAAAGCTAGATTTCCCGATTTAATTATCAACGGAACCATCGCCAAGATTCGTTAACTATTAACGAATTGTGGTAATAGTTAAAAAGCCTCGTTAACAGCGAGTAAATCTTGCCACCTTTTCTATCAGTGAACGAATCCCACTCGATCTTAAAAATTGATTGTAAATTTCCTTCAAGCTGCCATGCAAGAATACGAGTGTGTCAACTGTTGCAGAAAAATTAAGCCAGCAATACTTGACAATTTTGTTTGTTTAAAATGAAGATTTAGAGAAATATCCGATAATTTCGAAGGTCTTAGGGTATTACGGCAGAGTATTTACCGGCTCAACGCAAGAAACAAACTGTAGTACGTGAGAAGTAAAGATCGATTCCCGTTGAGCTGTCAGCTTGAACACACCGGACTCATCGAGTCCATGGGATACTCGAATTAATTCTTTTATTTCGGGCAATACTCTATTTAAGTAATCTTAACATAATTTCAAATTATATCAAGCATAAGTACTAACGGTTTTCATTAAGCCGTGTCAGTTGTAAATTCAAATCATTTATTATTATGTCCAGATGAAACTGATGGCGTTAGTTTTCAACTGGAGACTTAAATTTATAAGCACAATAAGTATCCTCGTCTACTGCAGATTTTACTCGACAATAACCGAGAAGTAGTAAAAAATCAAACCGAATAAAAAAAATGGATCTGATTCTAAATCATCCCGATCTTCCATTAAAAATACCCCATTGATAACAAAACAAGAATTAATCTTCCGTACGTACTCTCGTGTTTCTTCTTTTGCTCTCGCTACTCGCCATGCTCTTTCTGATCACTGAATTGGAGCGTAAGGGCTATGGATTTCCTATATACTTATCTAGTTTTTTTTATTGAGGTGTCGATATTTCCCTTACATTACTCTGTTTCCCAGACAACGGTTTCCTTCTAGCCAGAAAACTCTCAATATCATCATTATATTTAAAACCTGTGGAGATCATGTTAAAGTTTGACATTAGACGGATTTTTTGCGATAAATTTCCGAAAATTTATTTTTACTAGTGTGTTGGAATGGTTAGTAAAGCTTTTTTTCTGCAATTAAAATTTTATTAAGATATTTTCGACAAAATCAGTGTTGATAAAAATTATTGAAATTGCAATTGCCTGTTGTGGAATTTTTCCAAAACTTCGACTTGAAATGTGACTTGGAATTTTTCATAGATATTCAAGATCTTATCCGGAGAGAAAAGTTGAATCAAAATTACCTAGAAAATCGTGGCAAATTTTTCTGCATGAAAGTAATTCAAATCGTGGAGCGAAATGTAATTCAACTGATTAGTACATTATGCCAGCAGGCGATAAAAGTATTATTTGACGAATGTGACTCGCCGTCGGCTTGGATTATAATCCCATGAATCGCATAATGCTTTTATCGCCGCGTGACATACCATATTTTATATCATTGGGCCCGAAAACGCCGATCTAACCGTGCAAAGCGCGTATATTTCAAGTATATTTTATACTCAATTTAAGAATATTTTTTCTCCGTGGATATGACAGCAATCTTGTAACTTAAGGACAAAATATTTCTTGATAAACTTCCCTCTATACAAGATATTTTTGCCTTGAAAAGGCACCGCCTTCGATGAATGATCCGCCTCTTGAGCCAAATATTTCATTGTTCATCATATTTCATTCATTAAAAGTAGAGCAATTATACATGTTTGCGATTTTCAAATCCAAACCAAACAACTATTTTTTTGTTATTTTCAATTAACGTTTTTGTTGGCCCAAACAAGACTTCCCTGAGAACTTGTTCGTTTTTCTCTCAGTGTACACTGATTTACAATAAGAAAATAGTTGAGGCATTTTGGTGAACGATACGATTTTTTTTTGTATACGGCAAATAACAGTATAGTAATTTCACAAGGGCAATTTTTGCAAATCAAAATGCAGTTAAACTAACCAAAGTTCAAAAGTAACCGCGACAAATCTATCGTGAGCAGAACTATAAAATAGTTGCAATGACTACATTTCATTGTAGTAATTACTTCTCCGGCTATAGTTACCGTAACCCATGAAAAATTGTTGAGGACTTTTTGACTATAATTCGATGGTGATGGAATATAGTCAGAAGAATTATATTTTTTTCTCAGTGTAGGATGAAAAAGTCCTGAAAATCGAGTTCGCTCCACGATTACCTGACTTATTCGATAATTTTCCTCCAACTTTTTTTCTCCGTGTGTCTATCAGCGAAAACTTTGGAACTATCATTGGGGTTCCTTTTTTAATTCTGTGTCATGCTATTACAGTTGAAATTAAACTATTTATCTTTCTCTCCACTTTCTAGGTGTGAATCACTTGTGGAAACTAGTGAACGTGCCACCGAACGACTACAGGATCTGCGGAAAACTCACGTTTTTGGTCAGTAAGATTATGTTCAACCAGAATACAATATTGTGATATAAGTGAATTCATTGAGCTGTTCCTCATTAACTGCTCCGATTCTCTAATTAACGTACCGGCTGGTGAAACGGCTTGAATTCGGTTTAACCCACCGATCGTTGACTGTAAATTCAATCTACCCGACGTTTACCGCTCCCGATACGGTAATGGGATTATCAATTAACCGTACTAGGTACCAAACATAACAATTATTTATTTCTAATGATGGTACATTCGCGACTGAGGGTCCATAACGATATTCGATATTAGTGACTGATCAATGGAAATGGCTTTCCTTTTTTCCTGGTGACTCAATGAATTCACGTGACATCAATTGAATTTTCATGAGATATACTGAATAATTATGGAGAATAAAGCGATGGACTCTGGCAGGAAAAAGGATGGCATTCAGCAATGAAGGATCGAAACGGTTTACGTTGAAAAGTGTCACGTTTTTGGGAGGTCTGTGAAAATTATTCTGGCCATCTTGAAGTCGATTCAGATGAAACTATCATTTTTGGAAAAAAAATTGGCTCAAGGGAAGACTCCGGTGATTTTTAAAATTACGGGTTATTGAAGTGAGGGTCTTCATGTTTCCCCTATATTTCATATATCCCAAAATTGATGGTTGGTATGAAAAAATTTGTGGTTATTGTTCAAAAAACTGTCCACTATAGACAATTTTTGAAATAAACAACTTTTTTTCTTCCCAAATTTTTTGAAAAAGGTACCGAACAACAATTATGAGTCAGTTTTTTTGTTATTGACTTCTAAATAGCGCAATTTTTGTTGGTTTTATATAAAAAAATCGACGAAATATGTGCAAAATGCCGAATGAAAGTGTCGGATCCTTTTTTTTTTTTACGGCCTCGGAGTCCCTTTTTTGGGTCCCATTCGGCACTCTATCCAACCCTATGCATGCGGCTGTGGATTCTACACTGTACCGCATTCGCACTTCTATAGAACATAGAAGTAGCATGGGGAAACCACAGAAAACCCATGCCGGTACAGGCGGTTCCTCTATTAGCAACCTCCCGCTCGCCGGAGCCTTCCGTTGAAAAATTCGGTTCCACGGGGAATCGAACTCACAACCTTTCGCACACTAGACTTGCGTCTAATCCACTCGGCCACCGACGTCGGTGTGTCGGATCCTTTATAACGATTAAGACTCGGAATATCGACAAAGTGATTTGTAATAGTTTTTCTGCATATGTTTTGAAAATTTGTTATGTATGGAATATAGGGGAATCATATGGATATCCTTACTTCAATAACCCGTGATGTTCAAAACTCGGCGTCGAACCCTCTCAAACCCTTTCCCGGTTCGCTACTGAATTAGAATTCAAACGATTAATTGAAATGTTTGTAACTGTGTATCTTGACAATTCCCCCGAATATCGTAGACAAATCCGGCAAAAATTTTCATAAATTTTTCTTTTGGTGCTTCTGAATACTTATGTATGAAAAAGAAGATTTCTCGACTGACGAAGATTCCGCCGCTCAGTTTACGGGGCTCTGTGTGATTAAACGTTGTAGGCTACAAATTCTTTTATCTAATTTAACGTATTCCAAGAGGAAGTAGAAATTTTTGAAAAATACAAAGAAATGAAAAAGAAAGCCAAGTCAGTAATGTCGAATGAACGATCATAGGTCATAATCAGATTTCTATGAGAAAAATAGTTTTAAATCGAATAAGGATTTTAAAAAATTCTTCATGACATAAAAAATTACTAGAAGGAGAACCAACGCCCTTGGCGCGGATCAAAAGATGGCGGATTAGATTGATGCACGGAGAGAAATATTCAAGAAAAATTACGGAACATCTCACGTAATCCGCAAGTGAGAATCGTTTTCAGTGAATTTCTATAGGAATATAAGAGAATAAATCTGAAACGTCTGTCACCGAAAAAATACGAAAAAGTCACGTAATTTTTCTGGAAGTTGTAAAATCTAACAGAAACTTCAAGACTTATTATGTCTCAGAAAATGAAAATTCTTGGATGTTTAAGAATTTTTACGAAAAGTTCCGGAAAAATTATGGAACGTGTTGTTAAAATCTCCCCCTCACGGTGACTCATGGCTAGCCGTGAGGCGTCGGACGGATGAGTAATTTTTACGGAACAGATCGCAGAATTTACGTGACGATTGTCACTTTTTATTGAATTTTACTTCGCTCCCAGATTACGTTTCGAAACGTAATTTTTACGTCTTTTTCTGGTAATTTTTATTGAATATTTCTCTCCGTGTGCTAGACAATGAGTTGAAGAACTCAGCGTCAAGAACGTGGTTCTCCTTCTAGTAATTTTTTATTTCATGAAGAATTTGTTTAAATCCGTATTCGATTTAAAACTTTTTTTCTCATAGAAATCTGATTGTGCACTATGTTCGTTCATTCGACATTGCTGACGTGGCTTTCTTTTTCATTTCTTGGTATTTTTCAAAAATTTCTACTTCCCAGTAAGAACCAACCCAAACTTTTCTTGGCGCTGTTTTTTTACAAAAACATTTGTTTTTGTTTTCTTACGGAGATTTCATTATTTCTTTCAAAATAAGCAAGAAATCGTTTTTATATGCTATAATAGATAGATCATCTTTCCAATTAACAATCGAAGCAAAATAAATAATTGTACTTCACAGTCATCATTTCCACTGACTTTTAATTACTAATTCCAGATTTTTCGACTTAATTTGCTTCTTCCAGAATTTATTTATGCACGGAACTCAATTGAAAAATATCTGTGGAATTTATCGTTCATGCACCAAATTCAATTCGTAAATTCCCGGGCTCCCTCCTTGGTGTGTGTGGCTATATTGCAGTGCTACCAACTCCGTAACAAAAAAAAGGATAGGAGATAATGTGAAATACGAGAATGTGCATGTGAACCCGTTGCTATGCGCGTAATCTTTTAAATATTGATTGGAATAAAAAATAGTTACATCAATGAGAAGCTTGTGGTCGATTTATATAATGTAATTAAGATTATTTTTCATGTAGCTTGTCACATTTGTATTTTATTTAATGGAGATGAGTCGGAGGTAGTGGAGGGGGTGGTTGCTTCATGTATAGATACACGGCAGCGTTCGGCAAGTTTTGTACCGTTTGCAATTTTTAGAAATCAATCACAAAATTTCATTGATAGAAATCACTGATGATCATAGTCAGTATCCAGTAGCATCGAGAATTGGTGATAAATTCATAATAATCAGTTACATGTCCCTCACAATCAATTTTTTTTCTCTATGAATGGGAAACACGCTTACAGCAACGTTCAACGTTTTATGTTTCCATTTTCACCATGAAATTGAGAAGGAGGAGAGAAACAACTATCAATAAAATAATAAAAAAATATACGATCGAAAATTATGTTCTGAAATTTTTTTTGCGTTTTCGAGGGCTTCAAAACCGACGACAGAATTCAGCGGCTAAAACGATCTATCACGTGAAGCACTATTAAGAGGTTTCCGCCATAAATGTGGACAAAAGATGAAGTGTTAGTGAATTAAATATATCATAATAATCGAAAACGGTAAAGAAGAAATTATAACCAGTAGGAAATCGCTTTCATCACAACGTAGTCAAAATAATTGTGCTAATGAATTGGCAATTAGATTTTGAATGAAATTCCTGTCACTATATATTTTAAATTGAAATCAATAATTCATTGAATTCAACATTGCCCCAACGTTAAAGTTCCTTGTCTATCTTTCTTTGAATATTGGTTTCAAAATTAATTTTGTCAACAACAGATGACGCTCATGAACGAACTTGATCAAGATGGCATTGGGAAGAAGATTTCAAATAGCAATTGGATTCATTTAAAGAATTATTTTTTCAGTTCTAATCGAAAAACGATCGGTGACATACACACATACATACATTGGAACATGGTTTAAAGTAGCATATTCGAACTCATGACGTCAAAATTAGTGATCCTGTCATAAAAATAGGAAATTTCGTATTCAACGAATACAATGCTTCCAATCAAAAACGAAAACATTCTGGGAAGCTCTATTGTTTCATTTCTGTTCAATTAATTATTTACGTTGCGCTTTATAGACGAGCTTTATGAGCGCTAATTTGTCCCTTACTCCTCACACTGTTGACAAAGTGCTAACCAATCAAGGCAGCTATATTTATCTACAGTGAGGTGTAAAAAATATGGGCACGCAGTCTCATCGGGTTGCATCGTTGATTTGTTCAATAAATTAACGATAAAAATAGTTTGCACAATCTCTGTTATTGACCAACACAAGCCATGTTTGATGTTCGTCCCTCTAAATTAACCTCACTAATTTGAGTATTTCACTCTTAATTGAGCCGCGGAATCGCTGTCTAATTGAAAAATCTTCTTTTCTGTACGTAACTATTCGAAAGAACAAGAAAAATAGTATATCGAGGTGCACATGCGATTTTTTAACACGCCTGCAAAGAAAAATTCGTAGTTTGCTCTTTGATGAGCGGGAAGAAAGTATGAATTTTCCGTGCAGGGGTGTGAAAAAATTACTTATGACATTTGATGGAATGACCAATCTATACACAGATGATAACTATGGTGAATTGAATTTCAAATCAATAGTAAGTGCAAGTAGACGCGGTAATTATTTGGAGTAACCCGTACAATGGAAAAATGGAAAAAACCTTTCAAGGGAACGACAACAAAATCCCGTGGATTCACAAGTCCATAAAATTAGCTTGGCACTGCATCTCAGCAGACCTTATACCACCCGCCAAGAAATTAAAACAATAATTTACAATGGCGCACCCTGCGAACCTCCGTCGGTTTTGCGTTATATATACTCGTAGGGAGTCCACGAAGAGAGAGAGAGAGAGAGAGAGAGCAACGATGTATCCGTAACTTACCGTCTAATTGCGACTTAAATTAGCTCTCGGCCAACAAGTTACCGCATGAGAGTTGGCTCGCTATTACGCCGCCAACCGTAAACAATTGTCCCGTGTAAATTCCTTTCATTGTGTGAATTTTGAACTCCAACCTCATTGATTTCAGGTGCTTTGGCTTCGACTGAATTTGTTACAGTCAGTTTTCTGGCTGTGAGTTTTCTGGCGGTTGTAAATTAATACAGTTGAAATGGCATATAAACGTAGAACAACGTGTAAAAAATAGTTGATAGGTAAAAAAATAACGAAACTGGTACGTGTGAACGACGAATGGTGGCGTAAATTCAGCCGGTGGATTGAACGTTGATCAATATATATATAAAAGTTACGGCAAAATGTTGTACATTTAGTGAGGATACGGGAAAGAGGTCAGTTCGGGCTAGTTCAAACCCAAACATATCCGAGAAAACCGTGCGAACAACTCGAAGAAATTACTTCTAATAATCCTCCATTTTCTCATTGAGTAAAATCGTTCACGGGTTGTATGTGTGCGGAATTTTAGTTGAAAAACGTATTCCAACGCTCAAGTTCGTACAGTTCGCATACCACTTGTGCCAAGACTATGTGGGCACGTTTCATTTGGCCATTGCTCTGTATATAGTATATCGTAGCCACTTCTACCCCTTCTCGTTCACTTTCCCAATGTCGATAGGAGAGACAGAGAATCGAACTGTTCGGACCTGGCCTGAATCGTGAAATAATCGTTTCCGGACCGATGAGGATGAGAATTTCACGATGCGTTACATGCTGCAAAGCAGTAAACCTTTCCCACTGGCTCGATTCAATCCTCCGTCTGCTCCCTGACAATCTATGTATGATTATATCGTGAAACGGCCAATTTTCCAGTGAGCCAAGGTACACCCGCAGAATCATCACGATGATACACGAATAACAGCTCAAGACTAGGTTATTTCCGCGAACAATTTATATTAAATTCTCTGTCTCTCTCTTTCTCATGCTATGCCCCCATCTTTATCTGCCGCGAATTGCGATTGAAAAATTGAATGAAGAATAAATTCCAATCCAACTTGATTTCTCCATGAAATACTCGAAGCTTTCCGAACAGCCGAGACCCACAGTTTAGAATGCGCTATGGGTATAGATATTATTCTCGTGGTTAAGTAGAATGGGAAATAATTACTTATTCAACGAGACGAGCCAATTAGAGTTGAAATTAAAATCAACGAAGCGGAGGCCAACTTTACTTTTCGACTCTGTCTCAGTCGAGTCCTTATACTTTCTCCGGTTGTCCTGCCTCGGCCATGACTCATTTGTCGTTTCCGCTGTACCACTTCATCCATTGCTATATTACGGTTCGGTTTATCCAGAATTGACAACCTACAGAAACAATTTAACTCTTTCATATTTTTGGTTTCCATTTCAGTCCAAGGCCACGCGAGTTTATCAAGCCCGTGTCTTCCACTGTTAACAGCGGCCCTCATCATCCAGAGGATCCTCATAATGGGCTGAATTCAAGTGGATTCATTATCACCTGAGTATTTGCACCACCGGAATCATTGACACAGTGATGAATGGAGACAATCGTGAGCATAATGAACTGTGAAGGTTTGAATGAATAAAACTGAATGAATCGTTGAAATAACTCAAATTAACGAAATAGCAAAAACAAATACAGAAAAAGGTGAATCTTTAAATGATTGTTATATTGTACAGCGGAGTATGTGTGTGCTTTGTTCATTATTACGGGTTGTACGCTGATTGTTTACAACCACCTAGCCCGTACAAAACCAGTGCAGTGAGGCGTACCGCTGATTGAAATACCTATTGAATCACTGGGCGGTTGTATTTCATGACGACTCTTTTCGCATTTAGTGTTCAAAGTAATATTACGCTGATAGTCAATTTCGATTCGGTTTTTTCCGAGTGCATAGGAAGACAAATTATTTTATTACCTCAGAGGTAATCGAACGATCAGTTTAACAATAGAGGTGAGAGAACAACAAAACAGTAGATGAGTCATGTTCAATCTCGTGTTACAAGTGCTTGTCTAATTATTTCCAGACTCTCCACTCAATATCGGAACCAAAATGTTTTGCCTCCTCTATATTGACGTGGTATATCAAAACGTCAGGGTGATTTTACTGACACTTGAATCCTCCCCCACATTCTGTTACCTTCCACTAAGCTTTTGTTCCAATTATAACTTTTAATTGGTACAAGGTGATTAATAAGAAGCCCAGGAATACTTAACCGCTTAATTACGATGGACGTGCAATCACTGATAACTAGACTGTGTGGTATAGCAGAATGATGCTGATGGTTATCATCTGCTGGCTATTCAACACCAATGTTTGAGGTACAATTGAAATTTCACTGTTACGGATTTGATGTTTGTTGAGAATTCGTGTTAAAAAATCACTGAAGTTAATGGGAGTGAATTGTTTCTTGTACATATTGCGACGGCTGGTTATGTCGATATAAATTTATTAAAATCGTTGGTATGGTATGTTGGAATTGAAGGGGAAGCTAGAAATTGGGGATTTGACTGATTAACATATTTAGTACTTGTCGCTCATGAAGAGAAAAAAAATGTTCCAATGGGAGAAAAATCGAGCTAATGATGCCGCGAGAGATGACAGAAACAAGATGAGAGGCATTACGAGACGAGTTGAAATTGTGCTTCGAGATAGAAATGAGCAGACGAGACAAGACGAGAAAAAATGGTCGAGAAAACGAGAGAACCCAGACGAGACACGAGACCCTTATTTTCTTCGACTCTCATGTTTACGACGCTTATTTTTTCTGACTGTTATTTTTTACATGTGCGACGAGACGAGAAAAACATCTGCTATCGACGAGACGAGACGAGAAAATGCCATTTATCCTCTCGTCTCGTCTCGCGGCATCAAAAACCAACCTTCTCGAATAGGGAAATTGCATCACTTCCTATGATTAATTTGATCAACTTAACCACGCTTTCTGTCTCACGGGAGAGGAAAATTTTTCGATTGACGGAAACGGTACATCTATGTTTCAATGAAAGAAAAACAAAAAAATGTGATTTTTCATTGAAAGAGAACAAGCTCGTTGCGCACTGGTACGAGGTTGCTAAGTCGCCAACAAAGAAGACCAAATTTACGAAATACCGTCTATACAATTACTGGAATGGTGGCAACGCACAATGCTCACAAACTGACGAGGATCTGCGCTAAAGGGGCTAGTCCTTGACAAAGAATCTACGTTCATTGAGCTTTCGGTTACACTGACAAGAGAGATGAAAAATCCGCGGGAAAACTTAGCTGCAACGTGCCACCTCTCCTTGCGTTGATGCTTGCTATTTTTTTTTCATCTACTTTAGTTTCTATTTGTGTTACTCGTGCAGGAAAGGAAAAGTTTCCAACGTCTTTACGGTGCACTGAAATGCTCCTAGCCTCATGGTGGAAACCCATTCAACTGAGAGCTTTCTATGTGTGGTAAAGAGCAGTATAAAATCTTGGTAGCTTTGGAGTCAAAGAAATATGAGATCAAATTCAAGATTTTTCTACTCATAATGAACAACTCATTATATCAATGAAATATTTCCCTCTCGGATGAGTACCCAGAACACAGACATAAATAATCCGTGTATAATCCTGTAAATCCCATACTTTTCTCATGATGCTTAATGTATTCCCCCGAAGAACGCTGTGTATCATAAAGCCTAGGCAGAATTTACAATGTAAGTCCGTCTGTAAATTGAATGAACAGGGAAGTGTATGAATCATTAAACGTATGTAAAAAATTGTCTTCAAACAAGATGAAAGATATAGATGAGTTGGGAGGTCTCCCTTAAAACTAAACTGACAAGCACCAAGGAAGTAAAAAAAATGAGACAATTGATTTAGCGAATACTCTCGTCTCTGTTACCCTTTGAAAGGCGTTCGAAACGATATATCATGTATTTATGTGTATGGCCTAATGTACATAACTCGCGTATCTAGAGAATAAAATAAATATTTAATTAAAAACGATGAAGGTTTGATAATTCCCGCAACGAAAACTTTCGACGAATATTCCTTTGTCATCCCAGGAATATCAGTCTCACTGTACCATACCATCAGAACAGCTTATTGGCAATCAGACAGTGGGGCTTGGGATGCGATCTTGCACAGCATAATGGTTAGGGTTTAGCCAACGGCATCCGTGATGTAGAGAGGCTGTACAGAAATGCTTCCCCCATAAGCACCTGGTTCATACACTTTCAAGGGGGATCAACATTGACGTCCACGTATATCATAATATAGTCGATTGAGATCGATACTGATGGACCGTACAAGCCGCTTTTCTAATATCGAATATATGAAAATGATTACCTCGACTGTATGAACGATGTCGTTACCTCGAAAACTACTCTAATCATAAAGTAATGATGGCTTCTGGTGCAGCAGGTTGAAGTGATGGGTGTTATGTGCTACGAAGTGACATCCTTGTCTACGACTTTGACACTACGAGGTGAACTGTAAAACCCATTTACGATTCGGCAACCTCGGGAACCCGTCCAATTGTCCCACTGCACATTGGCGAAACGATGGGAGGGGGAGGGGGTGGAGAGTAGGTATGTAACCACCAACCGACAACATCTACACATGTACCGTACTCCAGATGGGCATGCCCTTAGGGCTCTAACAAGGTGGCAAAATTGATATTAGGGTGCCATAGACATGGTTCATCCATTGGAATATACTGTAAATGGTACTCTAGCAGAAGGCACTCTCATGAGGTTAGGAGTATTCATCTCAGGTGATGTTACGTCTATATGACTGTGCAACATTCTGCTCATATTGGAGGCACGTAGGTCGGCACATATTACTGCAAATCATGTAATGCCCTAATTTCCCTCAGTTAGGGAACACTGTTAATCAACAATTTTGCGTGGATTTTATTCATTAATTACCCTCGAGCTAATGGTTGTTATTCATTAATCTCATTAATGTGAGTAATTTATTTAGGCTAGTTTGTCCGTCCACGCTCACGCGGAATGGGATAATCTAATGGTTTGGGGTTTACTGCATTTCCAATGTTACAAGCAGATAGATACAGGTAATAATATCGATTTATGCATATCAAACTGGAATATGCGAAATTAATGTGTTCAATGTATTATTTGGAATTTTATGTACAATTTTATTCATTTTGAATAAAATTCTACACATTAAGAATTTGGTTTATATTTACAGAGTCGATTCTCCTCAGTTTTCCTCGCTCGAGAGGTACCCTTGAAGGGATTTCATGTTAAATCCAAATCAAAGAATTCCTCCTACTCCGCTTTTGGTTGGTAGCTGAGAAGAGGAAGGGACGTGATTAGTGGAAAGTGGAGGTTATGAGACTGAAGTAACCGCGTGTTAATCGGCCTGTTCGTGACACATATCGCAATTTGACGCGCATAATGGATAAAACACGAATAGAGAATACATGCGAAGTGGGAAAAATTATTCGAGGGGCATCGGGTCTGAAGGGGAGTATGGGGCAAATTATCGAAGCGCAACATAAAACAGTCGCTACTGCATTAATAAATAATAGAGTTGTGAGTCTTGGCGAGTCGAACGTTGCTGATGTCGAAGCGACATATACGAGGATGGGAAGAATGGAAAAAATCTAGTGTAATACTTTTTAAAAGTGTGCGGATTATGACTCGTTTATGGTGCTTAGCGCGTGCATTTTTCTAGAAAACTTTTCTTCGTTTAAGACCCAAGTGTACCTGAACAGGTTTTTCCCAGAATTGAGGTTTTCCCTCGTGCTTCAGCGAATACGGGACAGAAGGTTGGGAGCTAGAAACGGAAGCCAAATCGTAACACCCAAAAAGGTATACAAAAAACAACAAAAATTTCAAGCTATTTTTCTACCGTAATACTTACACCCGTGATCCGCAATAATTTTAAGAATCAATAAGTAGTCAGGCATAGTAACGTTGATAGCGGAAATCACAATTCGATTTCTGATTTATTTACACACACATTTGTAATGCTCTCACACAGATCAAATATTGAGCGTGTATAATTTTATACAACTGTTAGTGGAACGTTTGTATGATGGAAAAACGATTACATGAAAAATTCGGAGCAGCTAGTGACTTGACAATTGTCCCACGTGTATCGCAAATTCACTTCAACAATCATCGCTGATCATTATCAAATTGTTTGGTTGGTCCAATCACAAAACGCCGAGGGAAGGTGGGCAGTTGGATTCCACCTGCCAGAACTAAAATCATTATATTGACATGGACAATGGCGTGAAATTATTGCACCGTCCGGAGAAATACAAATAATTGAAACTGTAAGTGTCTGTATGCGAAATCGAAATACATCGTTAACCTCGATTCACGTTCCATTTTCGTTCCTATTTATTAATTTTCAACAATTTTCTATGGAATAATTCCAAGGAACAAATAATGAGAACAATTTTTTGGTGTTGTTGTATCTTTATCCGATAAATCTCAACTCTCCTGGGAGATGGAAGGGGACGCTCATGAAAGACGGTGGAATGTTTGGGTGCGTCGAAAATTATTTCGGTATTAAATCGATGATTTTTCCTGTTCTAAAATTAATCCTACACAGTTATCTCAATACGTTTTCAACTTTTCCAGAGTTTTATCCCTTCTAAATGTCCTCAATTTCAAAGTCCAAAGTTCTCAAATCAAAAACCCAAATGGTTCTTGATTTAAGAACTTTTTTGCCTCGAATTAAGTAGATTTTTGGTAGTGAATCTGCAGTTGAATAACCAGCTTCTTAATCTCAGAATTATTTCATTTTTGTTCGAAATATTCAATGCATTTTTTGGCTATTTTCCATTCTGAATTTGAATATTTTTTTGCTTTGATCGTCCAGAGAATCATAATATCATAGAATTAATTCCAGAATATGTATTAAATATAGTGATGCCGCGAGAGACGAGAGAAACTGGACGGGAGGCATTACGAGACGAGACGAGACAGTGGTTCGAGATAGAAATGAGCAGACGAGACGAGAAGAGAAAAGTTCGTTGAAAATGCCATTTCTCATCTCATCTCGTTTCAGCATTGCTTGAATTCACCATTGCTGTGTTGCGTTTCAGCACTGCGCCAATAGTAAAACCATGTAATGCTGAAGCCAAATGCGATATTCATCTGGAAGCTAATGATATCAATAATCGTGGCCGCGAAAGCCTCAGAACTAAGATGTATTAAATATCTTCCTTTGGAACCGTTTGAAATATCTTTCATTTAATAGTAAAATCATTTTATTGACCATCATTTCTCAGTATTTTCTTAATAGTAAGGCAGTCCTGAACGCTTTATTGAATACGAACTTTATATTTTGAATTGCTTATGACTCAATTTATATCCTTAACAGCAATCATTACGTCTCCCTTTATTTCATTCGACCCTCGTTAATCCCTCGCCGCACTCAGGTACTTTCACTCGAGACCCCCAGCAATTGCGGCAAGGGCCCAATTTTCCACTACACTTCGCCAATTAGGGTTTGGTCTGCCCGATCCTAAGAATCATTGATCAATCATTTGCGAATGGAATCGATATTTTCCCTCCACTAATTTTCTTAAAATTATATTGTCCTAAAATTATATTTTTGTTGATCAGTAAGCAACAGAATCTCATCGAAGAAACACCTTATCGGAGGTACACTACTCTCGTGAGTTTGTAACTTTAACTAAATTATTGTAGAATACATATCCATATCAAGTGTTATAAATGTGAATGATTATTCCACGTTTATCTCAACATCTTCCAATGTCGTCGCACCAAAAATTTCTCTCACATAGAAATCCTTCTCTCCATCATTAAACAAACAGCTTCACAAAGATTAATTCGACGTGTAGCAAAAATTGCAAATAATGTTCTGTAAAATTCAGATTTCTGGAATTAAGGATGTTTAAGCTATCAAGTCGACAGCTCAGTTGAAAAGAGGAATAAAATTGATTAAAGAAATCATTCATGTTACAACACGGAGAGAAATATTCAAGAAAAATTACGGAACACTTCACGTAATCCGCAAGCGATAATCGTTGTCAGTGAATTTCTATAGGAATATAAGAGAATAAATCTGAAACGTTCAGTAAATTTTCGGGACTGTCACCCGAAAAAGTCACGTAATTTTTCTGGAAGTTGTAAAATCTAACAGAAACTTCAAGACTTATTATGCCTCAGAACATGAAAATTCTTGGATGTTTAAGAATTTTTACGAAAAGTTCCGGAAAAATTACGCAACGTGTTGTTAAAATCTCCCCCTCGCGGTGACTCATGGCTAGCCGTGAGGCGTCGGACGGATGAGTAATTTTTACGGAACAGATCGTAGAATTTACGTGACGATTGATACTTTTTATTGAATTTTACTTCGCTCCCAGATTACGTTTCGAAACGTAATTTTTACGTCTTTTTTCTGGTAATTTTTATTGAATATTTCTCTCCGTGAAGTTATTTTTCTCATCAAATTAGAAGTGTTATGGGATATTTTCCAGCCTCAAAAACAGTAATTAGAGAAAATGTTCATAAATAATGGAGGACTTGTGACTGCGGTGATAAAAAGCGAATTTTGATCAAGCAACATCGCACGCATCGGCTAGCAGTGGGGTTGTAACAGTGAGATGAATGTTTGTGTCTGTTATATGTGTCTATATGTTTCCAGCACTGAATTATCGTCACCGATTTTACCGACCTCGATCAGCTATTGTGTGGCGTTGTCGCGTTGCTCGACTCGTAATGGCGGTCAACTTTTTTAGAGGAATTCGAAAATCAATCGAAGATATCACGTCTATATGGCCCGGTGCCCTACTTGTTCTCGCCGGCGATAGATTTTCCACAGTCTAAAGTCAATGGCTTGTCGGTTTTTTTTCAATATTTTGAGTGTCTAACCCATGCAACATCTCGATCAAAGTTCACACGGTTACGTTTCTTCCCTAAGCGTAATGGTACAAGAAGTGATTTTCAGAAATTAATTTCTCACTATGATGGCCTGATGGAAGGATTAAGATTATTACTAACGTGTGGCTCAGTTATGAACCTGGCATATGAGACAATATCAAAATTATGAGGAATAATGTGGGTTTTGGCTAAACATCCTTGACAATTTCAGAAAGTCCAAAATCGAACGCAGTATTTAAGCCGTTCAATTGAAATTCCTTGCAGAATTCTGAGTTGAGTTTTTTGAAATCAGTAACTTAGTTATGCAAACTAGAATGGAATTGCTCCCAGGAGGTCAATCTTGAAGGGAAGATTTGTCACATCATCTCCTAAAAATAATTATACATTAATGATTCAGTTATGCGAGGGGAACAAATTTCTCTTTGGTGATTGATTCCCTGGCCTCCAGCTCGTGGCTGAGATGCGTTTTTAAATTCTGTGCAGGCCTCAGTAATAGCTTGACTGGGCGATGTTCTATTTGTCAGTCATGTCTCGTCCTTCCTAGACCCGGGACGAGCAAGCAATTTTTAACGAATATTCCATAATAGACACACGGGAAGCTAAAGCACTCGGAAAACAGTTGGATGATTGTTCTCGGTAATTACACATGTTGTGTAGAGAAGAATTGTTCTGAAATTTTGACTTTCATGGTAAGTTATCTGAATAATTAATAGCTTTAGAAGAATTAAATGTACCGACGCAAGTTTTCTGTTGTTCTCTGTGTCTCTCTTTCGTTCCCGAGAGGGTGAATACAGTTCACGGTACAAAGATGGCAACACAGTTAGGTGATGTGTCGACTAAATAAACCTGCAAAAATTTTCCACATTAAACGATAAAAAAATATAAGTAAACACATAATCTTGACATTGTTTTGGGCATCTTTGCGACAGTTTGAATTCTGTCTTAATGCCAAATAGGAGATGTCAGAACTGAGGACTCTCATTATAATTTTAAATGATATCAATGAATTGGCGCCCCTGCGACGGCCCTATAGGAGAAGAGCGTTGGGCTTTCTCGATGAAATGACAGCGTGTGTACTTGGGAACATCATTCGCATAAAAATTACTACACGGTAGGCACGATCTAGTGGCCTACTATCGGGATGTAGGCTCGGCAGAATCGGGCGGGCTGTACACACAAAAAATAATACCTTATTTTAAGATCTCAAAGGTCTTAGAATAAGATTTTCAAAAGTCTTGATTGGAAACCGGAAACTCTTAAGGATGTTTAGCTAAAACCCACAATATTCACCATAATTTTGATATTGTCTCATATGCCAGGTTCATCTTTGAGCCACACGTTAGTAACAATCTTAATCATTCCATCGGGGCATCCTAGTGAGAAATTAATGTCTAAAAATCACTTCTTGTAGCATTACGCTTAGGGAAGAAACGTAACCGTATGAACTTTGATCGAGATGTTGCGTGGGTTAGACACTCAAGATATTGAAAAAAAAAACATAAGCCATTTATCGGGCTATATAGGAGTGATATCTTCGATTGATTTTCGAATTCCTCTACAAAAAACTAACAGCCATTACGAGTCGAGCAACGCGACAACACCACACAACAGCTGATCAACGTCGGTAAAGACGGTGACGATAATTCAGTGCTGGAAGAATATGGACATGTATAACACACACAAACATTCATCTACTACTAGTCGAAGCTAGTGAAATTGCGATGTTGCTCGATCAAATTTCGACTGTTGCCACCGCAGTCACAAGTCCTCCAGTATTTATGAACATTTTCTTTAATTATTGTTTTTGAGACCGGAAAAGTACACCATAACAGTTCTAATTTTATGAGAAAAATAATTTGTAACATGAATAATTTATGTAGTCAATTTTATTCTTTTTTCCAACCTAGTTGTCCACTTGATAGGTTAAACATCCTTAAGTGGAGAGATTCGAAAGTCTCAGTTTGGGACGTTGAGATCTCAATTGAAGCTTTCTGAAAGTCTCAAGTTTACACTTTGGAAGATCTTAATCTGAGACTCTCAAGTATGGACATGATGGATTTCATGTAATTACTGATTAACAGTTGTGAAGTCAATTTTCCTCTGAAAGATTTATATCATTATATACATTATGTCAATGAAGGTATTCACCGCCACAATTTATACCCATTTCGATTTGATTTCCGTCTTCGTCTCCAATGAAATCTCACCCCTCTTTAAGAACCTGGACTTTTCGGGGTTATATGAGACACACTAACACCGCTCTGTGGCCCACCAAATCCGTATGGCGGTAACACCGCCATGTTATTGCACTCTAGAGTACCAGAGAGGAGTATAGAAATGATAAATCTCAAAGTGACGAACTCTTTTTAATATCCCACTGGCTCGACATTCAAGCTTCCGGAGTGGTGTGGATTCAAATAGCGAGAAATATCGTGGCTGTCTTTGCTGTCACACCAAGTTATTCTCAATCCACCCCTGGCTCCCACAAGCTGAAAGCGCGAACGTTTGCTTTCATCCATCCATGTCTGCTTGTCGTTGCGTTATTAAAATTATTTTAATATTGAATGTAGATTCGAATAACTTTGAATAATTTACAATATTTTCATCTTTCATTAGAAGGTATGAAAAATTGATGAGTTCTTCCCAACGGAATTTCACCTTTCCAATTCTATGCAATGATACTCGATGCAATGAACATTTGCGACGTTGGAAAGAAAACGCGAAAAAAATGTGATTCATTGATTTGAAAAATCGTTTTGGTGTATGGTGGGGAGCAGTGTTTCGGAAAAACGTAATCGCAGTGAAGCGGGAGAGAATTTTTTATCAAGTGAAGTAGTTCAACGATATCAAATCAAGTTGACCGTATGTAGTTACCAAAACATGCATGCGAATGCCAATACATTTTGTAGGATAAATGATTTTATCGATGGAAGGGAAATACTTATCAGAGTGAAATAAAGCAAATTTGAGAAGAGATAAACACAAAGAAGAAATCAAATGTCATTTGAATCTCTACATGATATATGACGATCGACTTTGAGGTATCCAGCGAATGGCACCTCGCTCTCGTTCCTCCGCGCCGGCACCACGTAAACATCTCTCAGTATTTCTATATCCATTGGAATCCCAAATTTGTAAATACAATTGCACAAAGTACACGTGCATGTTTCATTATATATGATAGAACTGCAGTCAACATATATAAGATAAGTAAACCCATTTTTTTACATCAAATACTAAATTTTGCTGAGTTTTCTCGATATTTTAAGTGTCGATGTCACTTTTTTTTTCATTTCTACATTGTTTATTTTTATGGGTTCATGTGTTAGGAGATGGAAAGAAAGTGATCTATTTCATTTATTTCTTGAACTATATTCGAAATACCAGGGATGGGTAGGGCCAAACGGACCGGGAGGGCAAAACGGCCCACTGAGAGAAAATTGGTAATTTTTATTTTTTTCTTTTCTTCAAATCGGGAACACTGCATGTATTGAATTAAAAGTGAGTTTCTTGGATCGTAACCGTCACAGGGGTTTTACAGACAACAAGTGACACTGAACCGCAATTTGATCAGATTTACTAATCACCTCAAACCATAAATGACTTTGAATTTTTCCGAATTTCCAATGGAAGCAAAAACAAAAATTATAAATTTTCTGTCAGTGGTCCGTTTTGCCCGCCTGGTTCGTTTTGTCCTACCCTCCCCTACTGACTAGTTGGCAATGAATAGGTAATGTGCGAAATGAATAAATTTTGAGATAATATTTTTATATTTTGTGATAAACGAATATTCACGAGGATAAATTTGGATGATGCAGTATATTTGACCGTTGACGAGTTGGCCATTTTTAATTGAATAATTCTCTGTGACGAATCCAAATGACTAGGATAATAAGTATTGTTTGATGACCTCGTAATTGAGATTTTGCTCCTGAGACTACTAATTGGTGCATTAATTCTTCCTCTCGTCATTAACCTTCTTCTTATTTTCCGATTGGTTTTCTTGACTTTTTCCGAAATTCGTTGAATATATTATTCTACCAGAATAAACTCATTACAATTTCAATGAAAGAGAATTTTTACATGGAATAAATAAAGTTCCAATGGAGTATAAAGGGTTTTCTCAATCGTGGAATTAATTAAATGAGTGACTCTGAATGTGAGCACACTCTCATGAGATCGAATAGGCTCAGATTATTCAAATATCCCTATTTTTCGCATGGTCATGTCGAACGTCTCGGTCGGTTGATTCCGCATATTTCTGTGGAATTGATTTTCCGATTGTTATCAGAGATATTCATTTCTCTCTGTCTGCCAGGAAAAACATGAGTGTCTATGGACTCAGACTATTGTGATTTCTCGATTTGTCTCCAAGTACTTTGGAAATCCCTAGTTCAGTAGATTAAGGTATATCCCAAGACAATACCACACAAAAGTTAGTCCCTATGGATTTTCGGAAAAAATTCTAAATGACTTGATTTTTATGTGGAATCAGTGAATTAGTGTGTATGTATGTTGAGGTCTGAAGAAAGAACCTATTGAAATGGTATGGAGAAGTGAAAAGACGCTGTGTCGCCAGATATTTAGAATAAGAGTTCATTATAGACTAAATATTAGAGACGATAAGTTTTCGAAGAATATTGCGTTGGAGAAAAAGGTTGTTTGTAGGGTATGCTCGAGTGAAGTGTGAAATGAAAAGTGCTTATGCTGTGTGACAGTTTTATTACGGTCTTGTGTAGTTTTGAGAGTTTTCTTGGGTGAATGAGGGTGGCCTGGGTGACGAACAGTGAGGTCACTTTTTGGAACAAAGGGTGTATTGGTTGAGAATGAGTGGGAGAGAGAAAGAGCATTTTGAAATAGAGAAAGAAAAGAGTGTTTGCCCGAATGAGAGAACGAAGAGTAAGTCAGTTGTAATCGGACGGATGTCGCGTGAAGATGTAGAGCAGCTTAGCTCATTTGAAGATGTACTTTTATTAATTCGATTTTAACTCAAATATATGCTTATTACTCCATTAAAATAAATATCCTATGCCCTCATGATTATGATCCTACAGTTATATGTTGTTGATGAAGGCAATAATAACACTTTGAATCGAATAAATTATTTGTTAATTGATTGTTTGAATTAAATAAGAAATGATTTCACATTTCTATTTTTTAAAGTTGAATATCGCGGAAACTATGTACTATAAAATGTTACAAAAAATTCGCCGCTTTCGGAATTTATCAATCAAGCACGGATTCGTTTTTTAAGCATATCCAAGTATCTTTTACAATTTAGTACAGGTCACACACTAGATTCAACCTTTTTCAATAATGAAATCCGTTAATTAAATTGCATGAGAATAATTTGAAAAACATCATGAATATTCAGCGTCATTCAAATGACGTTTTAAACAGAACTATTTTTTTAAATATTCGTAGTTCATAAAAAAAAAAAAAATTGTTTAAACTTCTGGACCGACGGCAGTGGCTGTGTGGTTAGCGTGTGGGATTGGCATGCGGGAGATCCGGGTTTGATTCCCGGTGGGGGGGCCAAAATTTGTAACACTCTAAATCTCACGGTTTCATTATCGAGCGAGAGTCTCCCAAGAGACGACTGTACCTGGGCAGGAATTTCCCTCAAATGAGGTATTCCGCGGTCCTTCGGCGAATGCGGTACAGGGGTTTGGGGGGTGGGAATGGAACAAATCGTAAAAACCCGAAAGGGTATACTAGAGAAAAAATGTCGCGCGAGCCACAAACGAATTATTATGTCGAATTTCGATTAACGCGTCTCGAATATTCTCTATTGTCGTATATTCGAGACAAATATCATCTTATCCTTGTTCCTCCCGAAATTTCTGGACAATTCTCGAACCTTCCATAGTAAAAGGTATATAAACCCTCGTATTCCCGACCAAAATGTTCAGTCCGATTCAGTCCGATACCGAAGCACGATGTAAACACATTTCTTTAAACCTAAATACAAACGTCTTTATTCCACAACCACGGGTTCTTATTTCACGACCCGCACTAAACCGCAAAAAAAAATGTTTAAACTTTTGGAAACCTTATTTTGTTAGGGATGAAATAGATATCTGCGAAAATTCTGAATATGGATAAATTTATTATGATTCGCTCCGCGTGCGCAAAACCCCACTTCCCACACATTGTGATGAAAAATAGGGTTCGATACTCGCGGGAAAAGTGTCTTTAGAATCGTGGGATTATATCACTCGCCTTCGGCTCGTGCTATAAACCTACCACGTGCCCAAAAACACTTTCTCGCAATCGTATCGAAATATACTATTTAACAGTGTAAAATGGAAAAGTCGAGTTCGGGGGACCCATAACCCCCGTCTGGTCTCTGCCTCGCATGCTAGAAGCCCCCATTTGGTAATTTATCATCTTCTAAACTGTATAGTACAGCTTGTTAAAATTGTTTTCAACAGCCGAATAATATTATAAACATTATCTATGAAAAACATGGGGATAATCGTAAGAAAAGCCTGTGTTCTACGGATGGACCTTACGCCTCTATTTGCTCGTTTTTCATTGAATTTCCTAGTCAACAAAAACGCATGGTAAGGGAAACATATCAATAATACATCACGCCATAAAGCATCGAGCCATAGCGTGCCTAAAGAATGTGAGTCATAAGCCAACTCGAAGACAAAGTCTGTCATCACATTCACCAAGAATGCTCTTTATTAAAATGTCAGTCTACATACTAGCGATGGAAAGTATGCAGTGAAATCAATTGTTCTAGAGTAACCACAACGGTTCCTTCTGTCAAATCCTCTACCCGTGGCGGAGCAAAAATGAACCTCTCCCGAAACATTTCTGAAATTCCTCTCTGCAGTGTGCGCAAATTTCCACGATGGTTAATACCATTGATTGAAATTCTTGTGATGCGGCAGATGTCACTAAAAATACTTGAAATTTCATCGGTGCACGTCACCACAGATGAGGGAGCGTTCATTCATCAAAATCAAAGGGATTGAGTCACTCCAGTGTTCTCAAATATCCACTGACACAGCCCTCTAATACTCCAAAGTACCAGAGGATTCCGTCAGTCAGCTTCAAGTATCGTGTCCCATCGATCGATGGCAATCAAGTAGGTTCGCGTCAAATCTTCATGCCTTGACTGGCTAAATTCACTGACAACCCTTGAAAATCATTCGCGCAACTCTCTTCAGTATAACATGAGCCGCTCCATCCAAATGCCTGTTATTATAAGCACTATGGCTGGTATTATACACACGGTGACGTAGACCATTTCGTCCACGTTTACATTGATGAGTTCGGGAGCATTATACAAGTGTCCTCTATGAAATTGGCCAATTCAATAGCTAGCGAAAAAACTCGACACTTCTGCTATCATCCATCAAGGATTCATGCTGAAGAAATCTACAAGATATTCTCGTCCTTTGGTGATATTCTTGGAATGCTTCTCTCAAATTGAATAAAATGATAAATCAAGGAATGCAAGTGGGAAATTGCTTTCGTCACTGCATAGTCAATATATTTTTGCTAATAAATAAGCAATTTCAAAATGGCATTGGGACGAATATTTTAAATCCCAATTGGATTCATTTAAACAATTATTTTTTTCTGTTATCGTCGAAAAGAGATCATTCACATACACATACATCCGGACGTGGTCTAAAAATAGCATATTCAAACTTCTGAGGTCAAAATTATTTACTCTATCAAAAAAATTAAAAATTGCGGATTCCACGAATACAGCGCTTCCAGTCGGAAGCACAAAATAGTATATTATGTCATTAGGCGATAAAAGTATCGCCTAAAAGAGTCGCCTTCGGCTCGGATTATAAAGCCACATTCGCCAGATAATGCTTTTATCGCCGTGTGATATACGCTATTTTATGTCGTTGGACCCGAAAACCGCGATCTAACTGAGCGAAGCGAGGTTAGAATCGCGGTTTATCGGGCCTAATGACATAAAATTAAATTCAGGACTTTATGTGGTTTATTATATTAGGGACCTTGTTACGACAAGATGCATCCATTCCCAACTGCTACTAATCATCCTCCATTGAGTTCAACAAATGCTGCAGAAATTGAAAAGAAAATAACCAACGAGATTTGTATTAAAATAGCGCTAGAAAAAAACTGCCAAAGATCAGAGAGTTTTTGCAAATGTTTTTGTCACGAAAGTTACGTCCACGGTGTATAGTAACACGTGCAAGGTTTCGGCTCTCCTTCTCTCTCTCTCTCTGCTGACTGTATCGGCACTAAACATTCGTGATGCACGGTACTTTGGCCCGACACGGAGGTTGTACGAACACGTGGGGTAGATCCAAATCGGACGGACCTCGCAACGTCGTGAGGGGGCGCATTGCAAGAAGAAACAAGCAAAAGGGATGAGGTGAGGGACGATGAGGTGGAAAGGGGGTAAATGGTATACAGTGGTAGAAGTCTGTATACACGGGGGAGAACCTCGCGCAAATATCGATTTTCAATTACATTCCCTCTGCATCCCCTCATTCGTGACTCTGTGCAATGTCCCGAGGTTCGGGCTGGACGGTAGCAGCCTTGGCATAAAATAAAACGTTATCTCCAAGGTCCATCTTTGTTGCACGAGGTGCAACCAGCCTTCCTCATCTATCCAACCTGGCGATGTGTATTCCTCCCCGCCTCCGACACGATTGCGTTCACTTCCTTCCTGAATCCTACTGTCTCGATTCACTTGACGAATACACAGGAATTGATATTACAATATAACATTGAATTTGATGAACGAATGACCCTCACCAAGTGTATATCGATGACTCTTGAAGTAAAGTACGTAACTCAGTAAACATTTCCAAACTCAAGGATCTCAATATTTCATTCTAAACTCAAGTATCTCAAGAATATTGATCGAAACTTTGCATCTCAGAGGAGATGACAGAAACCAAGTATCGTACACTGCTAAAAATTTTCGTCCGAATATTTTGGGCCAAATTCTGGAAATTTTTATCGTGCTCAAATTCCACTGAAAGTTCAGGAAATACTGTCATTGAAAAACCAAATATTCCATTCATTTTCTTTTCAAATGATCAGGAAATTAATAAAATACTTTTTGACACTCAGTGCGTGAGGCGCTGTTTCACGAACGCTGAGCGAAGCGAACCGCCCACGCACTTCGTGTCAAAAAATATTATTCGATACACGGAAGTGAAGAACTTTTTCTGGCGAATATGATTACAGAACTCGCCTTCGGCTCGTTCTGTAACCTCATATTCGCCAGAAAAGTTCTCCACGCCCTAGTATCGAAATGTACTGTTTTTTCAGTTCAATTATTCTGTAAAATTTCAAAAAAATCAGGGAAATTCAGAGAACAGTTGAACATTCATGTAATTTTGTTTCTAAATATTTACGCTCCATTGAAAATTCAATCAAGTTGTGAAATTTCCATCTCACTCCCACTGAAAACTCATGAATTTCCCTGAATTGTACTTAAAACTTGAAATTTAATATTCCATGAAATTTAAAAAAATTTCTAACGGTGTAGAGAAAATTCTAAAATACGTAACTCGGTACTTCCGATTACATAACGTCTAATTTGCTCGATGTCTTTATCATTTTTATTTTAATTCCTCGGATAGAGTTCCTGCCGATATTTTCACATACTTCTTTGTTTAGGGAATATTTCATACCAGTCGTCAGTTGTCAGAAAACCATTATATTGACTTTTTCCTATCAAATATGCAATAGAATCGCAATAAACCCCATAGATTTTCTTAATAATTCCACTAGAATTTTTTTAGCGAATTCGCTAGATTTTCGATTGAATTTTGTCATGCGTCTAGAGATCCATGAACGATTTTCTCAAGTAACAAGAAAAACTGCAACTCTTTAAGAGCAAAAGATTGGTAGCTCTGAATTTTATTCGTAGGTTACTAATGAAGCAACTATCTCTGATTAATCAGAACTCCTGAGGTACGTGTTTCTGAATTTTCACTGAGATAGGTTTTTGTCATCTCCTCCGAGATGCAAAGTGTCAGTCAACTCGTGAGATACTTCAGTTCTTGTGAGTCACCTAGTTTCCTTTAGGAGTCATCGATATTTTCTTGACTATGCCGCATTCCCAGGTGGAATTTCATTGATTATTTTTCACAGCAGATAATGCGCCAAATTGCAAATTTTGATGGAGCAATTTCCACTCCAGAATATCGCCAAGTGTTTTGCATTAATTTCCGCTTTGATTCATTGATTCCAATATAAATTCTGAATTACAATCGATCGAGTCTGTCTATGCGTGCAGGATAATGCTTCCAGGAACCCTTCTCTCTCCAACATTGACCTCACTCACTTCTAACCGCTTCTCAGTCATGACGCGCAAGTTGTAGCGGAAAAATTACGCTGTGCACGATCACTATCGTTGGATTACGTAATAAACATCGTAAGAATAATAGACGGGCCAGAGGAGGGAATCGATCGGGGGAGGCGGCGACCATACCTGGGGCCCTTCAACGGCGATACCCGGTGGAGCATAATTTTTCGTTTAGTCAGATAAGATCGGTCATGCGATGGGTTTATTTTCTTTTTTATGACCATATTTTTTTTTTCAACAATTTGTCATCGTGTATTATACTCTCGAGAATAAATTTGTAATGTTCTTTAATGATTCATTGTTTTACGACCAGTCATGACGACTTAAAAGGTTCGTTTCTGAAATAGAACTCCATTTGGAGAGGGTTTGTACGTCATACTGACCCGTGAGCAATAGCTCTATTTTTAAAAATTGAATATTACTGAACTGTGACAAATTCTGCAATCAGGCCAACATCATTGGAAAACTGAATACTGAAAACTGAACTGATAGCTTCAATTATATATGGGTTATTGATTCACAGTGGTATTGAGTCCACAATAGACAACAAACTTTTACTTAGTAATAGAAATCCGGGATATATTGACAACGGATGAAATGAGATTCATTTTCGTCCACCAAAAACTAAAATTCAATTCAGAGCTTCTACTTACTCTAAGTATGACTAAATCAAGTCGCGAATCTTCTTATTTCAAGTAGATTCCATCATCTTGGTTTGAGGATCTCCGAAAAATGTCAAGTCTATTTGGTGACTTCATTTCAGTGGAGTTCAACTTGAATCAAGTAGGAAAATACTTAAACCAAGAATTTTTCTTACTTGAATTAAGTAGATTCCGAATTCACACCAGTTTTCATCAAAACAATCTTTTTTTATACTCAAAATGAGTCGCTACGTCGAATAGATGGGATCATCGTCCGTCAAACGAAATGAGTGTGACTTAGTCAAATTAATTTTATTATTTTGCACGGAAAAAAAAACTTGATTCAAGTATATTTTATACTTTAATGGGGGATGGGTATTTCAATTCGAGGATGATTATTTCGTTTCAGCCCGGGTTGTACCAAGCGCTCTCAAGTGTAATATAAGGATCACACTCTATACTGAGAGAAAAATCTGAAGTTCGATTTACAATAAGAAAATAGTTGAGGCGTTTTGGTGAACGATACGATCTTTTTTTGTATGCGGCACATAACATTATAGTAACTTCACAAGCGTAATTTTTGCAAATCAAAATGCAATTAAACTAACCAAAGTTCAACACAGAAAAAAAAATTGGTAAAACTAATTTTCGTCATTCAGGCCCGTTAGGTAGTGCCTACTATAGCTCTCTTGAGGGAAGCTAAATGGCGTTTAACAGACCAGGTCCGTTAAACGAAGCACAGGTATGGTTAACTCGAGTTAGCAGCCCTAGGACAATAAAAACATACAGTTTCTAGATGGGCAACCCACAAAACCTTCGTAGGAATACAACATGAAGTGTGCGGTTATCGCTGTCACTTGCTTGAAAACTCGGCGGATCGTTCACCACTAATACGATGCGCCACCGTCATTGCCGATGACATCAGGAGTTGTTATTCCGTTGCTAGGGAGTCAGTCGTAACTTGAGGGTTATATTGTCAAAATATTAGTTTAATAAAGAGATTATATTCACTTTCTCGTTATATATCTATTTTGAATAGATTATATATATATTTCTATTAAAATGTGATGAAAAATTTGAGTATGTTGTGAGAAGAAGAGGAACG